>NC_086453.1:146581164-146881164 GCF_028390025.1 Pseudophryne corroboree
AGATGGAAAGTCCTTACCAGGCCCGACTGTAGCAATGGAGATAACCCAGGATTGTGCCAGCTGGTGTTCCAGGAAAAGCTGGGTTGCTGAAGATAAAACAGCTGCTGTGGATACTGGCTGGAACCAGACTGTTGTTAGCACGGAGTGGATACTGGCTGGAACCAGTTAAATAATAAATGAACTTGGGAGCGATGAAATATGAACTGAAATGTAGAACTTGAGAGCGGAGAAATAATAATACCGGTGGAGAGTGGTAAAGTGTAGAAAGGACACCGGCCCTTTAAGGGAAGCTGTACTCTGCTGGAAGCTGAGCTGGAAGCAGGTAATGTTGTAGCTGGAAACAGATGAATCCACAATGGATTGGAGAGTCAGGCTACACCGCAGGTGGAATGCTGGTGCGGGTCTCTATGGTGGAAGTCTTGAGACAGGAGCTGGAACCTGGAAGACAATCACAGGAGAGAGACAAACAGGAACTAGGTTTGACAACCAAAGCACTGACGCCTTCCTTGCTCAGGCACAGTGTATTTATACCTGCAGCAAGGAAGGGATTGGCTAGGCAATTATGCAGATTATCAATACTGAGAACGGATTGGTGGAAATGATCAGCTGACAGAATCCAAGATGGCTGCGCCCATGCAGACACTTGGAGGGAAGTTTGGTTTGTAATCCATGTGGTAATGAAAACAGTAATGGCGGCGCCGGCCACCGGAGACAGGAGGCGCCAGGCTGACAGATTCACATCCAACCACGCGGACACAGCGGAGGCCGCAGCTGACATAATCGCCACTCAGACACTCTGCATGCAGAAGTTCAGGGACGGCGGCGGAGGCCGCGGGAGACGCCATGCCAGGTGTAATATGGCGTTTACTGTGACAGCGTCCCAGAGTGACAGGAGAGGATACAGGAATGTACACATCAGGATAACAGATGGGATCCGGTCCTGGAGCGCTGAGCCAACCTTAGGAGGCATCTGATGGGTAAGAAATGGCGTCCAGATACCCGGATCGTGACAGCACCCCCCCCCTTTAGGAGTGGCCCCAGGACACTTCTTTGGCTTTTGAGGAAACTTGGAATGGAATCTCCGGACCAAGGCAGGAGCATGGACATCAGAAGCATTGGTCCATGAACGTTCCTCAGGACCATAACCCTTCCAGTCAATAAGATATTGTAGTTGACCGTAACGGTGACGTGAGTCCAGGATCTTGGCCACTTCATACTCAACGCCTCGTTGAGTTTGGACTTTCGGAGTTGGAGGAAGTGAGGAATGAAACCGATTCAAGATCAGCGGTTTCAACAGGGAAACATGGAATGTCCTGGGTATTTTTAAGAAGGGAGGCAACTGGAGTCTGTAAGCAACAGGATTGATGACTTGTTCAATCTTGAAAGGACCGATATAGCGAGGTGCAAACTTCATACTGGGAACTCTTAACCTCAAATTCTTCGTGGATAACCATACCCGATCACCCACCTTGAGAGCAGGAACTGCTCGACGCTTCTTATCCGCAAACTTCTTGTACCTGAACGATGCCTTGAGCAGAGCTGATCGTACGCTCTTCCAGATATTGGCAAACTGATGCAAGGTGATATCCACTGCGGGAACAGAAGTTGCTGGAAGCGGTTGGAACTCAGGGACTTTAGGGTGGAATCCAAAGTTAGTGAAGAATGGTGTTGAAGCAGATGAAGAATGATACTGGTTGTTATGACAGAACTCGGCCCAGGGAAGTAATTGAACCCAGTCATCTTGAGAGGAGGACACATAGATGCGGAGGAAGGCCTCCAAGTCCTGATTCACCCTCTCGGTTTGACCATTGGTCTGAGGATGGTAAGCCGTGGAAAACTTTAGCTTGACTTGGAGGACTTGACATAAACTTCGCCAGAATTTGGCTGTGAATTGAACTCCTCGATCTGAGATAATTTCTTCAGGAAGACCGTGGAGTCGGAAGATCTCTTGTATGAATACTTGAGCCAACTTGGAAGCTGACGGAAGACCGGTGAGAGGAATGAAGTGTGCCATCTTGGTGAACCGGTCAACTACCACCCAGATGGTATTGAACTTGTTGCACATGGGTAAGTCTGTAAAGAAATCCATCGACAAGTGGGTCCATGGTCGACGGGGAACGGATAGTGGAACCAGTTGCCCCGCAGGCGACTGGCGGGATACTTTATGTTGGGCACACTTTGGGCAAGATGCAATAAACTCCAAGACGTCCTTTTTCAGAGTTGGCCACCAATAGGACCTAGAGATAAACTCCAGGGTTTTTTGGATACCTGTATGTCCGGCAAAACGGGAAGCATGGGCCCAATGCATGAGCTTCTTCCTCAGCATCGGCTTCACAAAACTTTTCCCTGATGGGGGCGTAGAGTCCATCCCTACCGTGGAGAATGCCAACGGATTTATAATAGGATGCTTGTCTGAAGACTCTGACTCATTTTCTTGCTCCCATGAGCGGGAAAGGGCATCGGCCTTGCGATTCTGAGAGCCCGGACAGAACTGGAGTTTAAAGTCGAACCTGGAAAAGAAAAGTGCCCATCTGGCCTGACGAGGGTTGAGACATTGTGCGCCCTTCAGGTATAAAAGGTTCTTGTGGTCTGTAAGTATGGTGATTGAATGAGAAGCTCCCTCCAACAGATACCTCCACTCTTCTAGAGCGAGCTTGATGGCTAGCAACTCCTGGTCGCCAATGGCATAGTTGCGCTCAGCTGGGGAGAACTTCCGGGAGAAGAAACTGCAAGGGTGTAAATGGCCATCTTTAGCCCTCTGAGATAACACCGCTCCTACTCCAACGGAGGAGGCATCCACCTCTAAGATGAAAGGAGAGTCGATGTCAGGCTGTTTCAGAACAGGCGCAGAGATGAACCTTTGTTTTAAAAGATGAAATGCTTGCATGGCTTCTTCAGACCACTTGGACGGGTTAGCACCCTTCTTAGTGAAAGCAGTAATAGGCGCCACAATGGTGGAAAAGTCTCGTATAAACTTTCGGTAATAGTTGGCGAACCCTAAGAACCTCTGGACCCCTTTGAGGGTTAAGGGTACCGGCCAATTTTGGATTGCTTGTAGTTTCTCAGGATCCATCTCTAGTCCGGAACCGGACACAATGTACCCTAGAAACGGAATGGACTTGACTTCAAAGACGCATTTTTCTAATTTGCAATAGAGATGATTGACACGGAGACGGGACAGAACCTCTTTAACCCAAAAACGATGTTCCTCTAAATCGTTGGCAAAAATGAGGATATCGTCTAGATAGACCACGACATGACGGTATAGAATGTCTCTGAAGATCTCATTGACAAAATGCTGGAAGACAGCTGGAGCATTGCTCAATCCGAAGGGCATGACGAGGTACTCATAATGTCCGTCACGGGTGTTAAAGGCGGTCTTCCACTCGTCACCCTCACGGATCCGGATGAGATTGTATGCACCTCGCAAGTCCAGCTTTGTAAAGATGGTAGCTCCGCTAACTCTGTCAAAGAGCTCAGTAATCAGGGGTAAAGGATAACGGTTCTTGATGGTAATGTCGTTCAAACCTCTGTAGTCGATGCACGGCCGCAGACCACCATCTTTCTTTTTTACAAAAAAGAAGCCTGCGCCGGCTGGAGAAGAAGAAGGTCGAATGAACCCCTTTGCTAGGTTCTCTTTAATATATTCCTCCATAGAATGCGTCTCAGGCAGAGACAACGGATAAGTTCGGCCTCGAGGTGGAACCTTCCCTGGAACGAGATCAATCGGACAGTCCCATTCTCTATGAGGAGGAAGGATATCAGCAGAAGCTTTACTGAACACATCCGTGAAATCTTGATATGGAGGAGGTGGAACATCAGACGACCTGGGGGAGGAAGAACAGACAGGCAATACTTTAAACAAACATGTCTCAGCACAGGAGGAACCCCATGCCAGGATTTGCGTAGTCGTCCAATCAATTGTAGGATTGTGAAGACGGAGCCATGGAAGGCCCAGGACCACAGGATGTGTGGCTCTTGGAATCACTAAAAAAGAAATAAGTTCGGAATGAAGAACTCCCACTCTCAGACGAACTGGTAGAGTCCTTAAAGAAATAACTGCATCAAAAATTTTGCTGCCATCCACGGCAGTTAAAGAAATGGACGAAGGAAGTCTCTCGGTGGGTAGGGACCACCGTTTAACATAGGCTTCGGTAATAAAGTTCCCAGCTGCTCCGGAATCAAGGAGGGCAATGACGTTCCGATAACGTTGAGCAACTTGAAGCGAGACTGGGAGATTACAATCTTGAGGAGATGGAGAGGAGATCATTACTCCTAGCCGGCCCTCTCCTTGGCGAGCTAGGATTTGGAGTTTCCCGGACGTTTGGGACAGGCATTAATGGTGTGAGACGGAGCTGCACAATAGAGACAGAGAAACTCGGAGAGACGTCTTCGGCGCTCAGCAGGAGTTAAACGGGAACGGCCAAGTTGCATGGGCTCATCTTTAGATGGTGACAGTTGACGAGGAGGAGGAGCAGAAGATTTTGGAGCAGATGATCTTCCACGCTCAGTTGCTCTCTCTCTGAAACGTAAATCAACTTTCGTGCAGAGTGAGATTAGCTCATCTAACTTAGAAGGTAAGTCTCTGGTAGCTAACTCATCTTTAATACGCTCAGATAAGCCATGCCAGAATGCAGCATACAGGGCCTCGTCGTTCCATGCCAGTTCGGATGCCAGGATCTGGAACTGTATCAGATATTGTCCTACAGTACGTGACCCCTGGCTTAAACAGAGAATCTCGGATGAAGCTGAGGTTACCCGGCCTGGCTCGTCGAAGATGCGCCTGAATGTTGACACGAAGGCAGTGTAGGAAGATAGCAGGGTGTCGGACCTCTCCCATAACGGTGATGCCCAATCAAGGGCTGACCCACTGAGAAGAGAAATAATGTAGGCAATTTTTGTACGGTCACTGGGAAAATTGCCAGGTTGTAGCTCAAACTGAATCTCACACTGGTTGAGAAATCCCCTGCAGAATCTTGGAGATCCGTCAAATTTTGCTGGCGTTGGAAGATGAAGACGTGGAGCAGAAATGGGTAAGGTGGGTGGGGTTATAGCTGGAGTCACTGTGGTTGACGCACCAGACGCGCCTGATCCACGGAGAGTTGTCTGAATCCCATCCAGCCGAGTAGAGAGATCCTGGAGACAGCGGATGATGTGGCCCTGTGCAGCCTCCTGATGTTCTAGTCGGGCTGCCAGTTCTTGCATCGGCCTGGCCGCTTGATCCTGGTCTCCGGCTGGATTCATTAGGTCAGTGCTTACTGTCACAACTGAGGGCCTGAGCTGACGGGAGGCAGCCTCAGTTGTAGGGGCTGAGATGTACCGGAACCTGGGAGGTTGTATCAGACCCCTGGACATGTAAGTAACATGAATAATAACTGCCCGAAGGCGTGACCACGACAACTTGGATAAAAGTCAATGATGTTTATTATGACAACTCCGCAACACAGCAGCAGTAAAAGAAAACGTAAAAGTCAGCAAAGAATAAATACAGTTCCTGGGTACTACAGGATGGCAGGAGCCACAGGGCACTGGTAGTGTGAGATAGTTCTTATGATCTTCTAGATGGAAAGTCCTTACCAGGCCCGACTGTAGCAATGGAGATAACCCAGGATTGTGCCAGCTGGTGTTCCAGGAAAAGCTGGGTTGCTGAAGATAAAACAGCTGCTGTGGATACTGGCTGGAACCAGACTGTTGTTAGCACGGAGTGGATACTGGCTGGAACCAGTTAAATAATAAATGAACTTGGGAGCGATGAAATATGAACTGAAATGTAGAACTTGAGAGCGGAGAAATAATAATACCGGTGGAGAGTGGTAAAGTGTAGAAAGGACACCGGCCCTTTAAGGGAAGCTGTACTCTGCTGGAAGCTGAGCTGGAAGCAGGTAATGTTGTAGCTGGAAACAGATGAATCCACAATGGATTGGAGAGTCAGGCTACACCGCAGGTGGAATGCTGGTGCGGGTCTCTATGGTGGAAGTCTTGAGACAGGAGCTGGAACCTGGAAGACAATCACAGGAGAGAGACAAACAGGAACTAGGTTTGACAACCAAAGCACTGACGCCTTCCTTGCTCAGGCACAGTGTATTTATACCTGCAGCAAGGAAGGGATTGGCTAGGCAATTATGCAGATTATCAATACTGAGAACGGATTGGTGGAAATGATCAGCTGACAGAATCCAAGATGGCTGCGCCCATGCAGACACTTGGAGGGAAGTTTGGTTTGTAATCCATGTGGTAATGAAAACAGTAATGGCGGCGCCGGCCACCGGAGACAGGAGGCGCCAGGCTGACAGATGCACATCCAACCACGCGGACACAGCGGAGGCCGCAGCTGACGTAATCGCCACTCAGACACTCTGCATGCAGAAGTTCAGGGACGGCGGCGGAGGCCGCGGGAGACGCCATGCCAGGTGTAATATGGCGTTTACTGTGACAGCGTCCCAGAGTGACAGGAGAGGATACAGGAATGTACACATCAGGATAACAGATGGGATCCGGTCCTGGAGCACTGAGCCAACCTTAGGAGGCATCTGATGGGTAAGAAATGGCGTCCAGATACCCGGATCGTGACAGGAACCTTGCACCGGCCCTGAGGACCGGAGCTTACGCTTTTGCCTCGATTATCGAAAATTGAATGCGGTTACACACAGGGTTGCCTACCCATTGCCCCGGATAGAAGAGTCATTGGCTGCTTTGAGATCCACAGCATATTTCTCCACATTGGATCTAACCAGCGGTTATTGGCAAATTCCCGTGGCCCCAGCGGACAGAGAAAAAAACGCTTTTACCACCCCAATGGGGTTATTTGAATTCGATAGGATGCCGTTTTGGTTGTGCAATGCACCCGCTACTTTCCAACGTGTGATGGAACATTGCTTGGGGCACCGCAATTTTGATATGCTCCTCCTTTATTTAGATTACATTATCGTGTTCTCCAAGAACTATCAAGAACATCTGCACCACCTGGAGGAAGTTTTTGCTCGGCTTGCTGACTACGGATTCAAGCTAAAGCCGTCCAAGTGTCACCTACTTAAGTTGAGTGTGCAATATCTGGGCCATATTGTCGGTTCCAACGGGGTGGAGCCTGACCCCGAAAAGGTGAGACCAGTCAGAGACTGGCCTACTCCGGTAACCGTCCGGGATGTGAGACGCTTCCTTGGATTTGTGGGCTATTACAGGCGGTTTATAGTCAGTTTTGCAAAGATTGCAGCCCCACTGCATGAACTGTTACGAGGTGGGCCAGAGCATGAGCCACGGGGAAATGTTGCCGTCCACTGGACCACACGTCAGGATGAGGCATTTAAGAAATTGAAAGAGCTGCTTATAAGAGCCCCGTTGTTTTCTTATCATAATTATGAGCTCCCCTTTAAGGTGTATACGGATGCCAGTAACCAGGGTTTAGGAGCTGTACTAGCCCAGGATCAAGAAGAGAAGTAACGGGTAATTGCTTACGCAAGTAGGGGCCTGCGAAAGACTGAAAGAAATGACGATAACTATAGCACCTTTAAATTAGAGTTGCTTGCGTTGATTTGGGCTGTTACGGAAAAATGTAAAGATTATTTGGCTGCCACACCTTGCGTTATATATACAGATAACAATCCGCTAGCCCACCTGCAGACCGCCCGGTTGGGGGCATTGGAGCAAAGATGGATGTCTCGGCTAGCGAACTTCCAGTATCGCATCAAGTTCAGAAGAGGACGATCTAACGGTAATGCCGATGCTATCTCTCGTCTGCCTGGGAGAATGGAAGAGGAGCAAGAAGACCAGTGGGAAGAGGTAGAAATTCCTACAATTGTTCCACGGACAAACAGGCAAGGGGCTGTTCTAATTAACAACACAGACGTCGTTGTCATCTCTGAAGGTATTGATGACATCTCGACCAAGCGAGGCATAGACTGGAAACAGATTCAGCATGAGAGCTCAATCAGATTGTTTCCGCTGGAGAGTTTCTAAGTAAATCCGAACGGCAAGAAGCGGACACTGAACTGGTGCAGTTACTCAGGCACCTAGACCGGATTAGTTTCACGCAAGGGATCATGGTTCGCAGCAGCATAGACTCAAGTACCCACTACGCCGTCAGTCAAATTATAGTGCCACGTCAGAAGAAAAACCTAATTCCTCAGGCATATCACAACCGATCGGGGCACTTTAGAGTGAAAAAGACGGAAACGGCTATCCGGAAAAGATTCTTTTGGGTTGGCTTGCGAGCTGACGTTGAAGAATGGGTGTAAGAGTGCCCTTGGTGCACAGTAAAGAGGAACGTCCAACCGGGACAGAAAGCGCCACTGCACCCCATCCAAAGCCAACGCCCACTGGACATTGTGGCTCTAGATCATTTCAAATTAGGAAATAGCCATGCTGGATATCAATACGCATTGATGATCATCGACCACTATTCCAAATTTGCAGTAGCCGTGCCAGTCCGAGATATAACCGCAAAAACCACTGCTGAGGCATTCCTGAAAAATTTAGTTCGACCTTATGGATATCCGGAGCAGCTATTAACCGATCAAGGCCCAGCTTTTGAGTCCCTGTTATTTGCTGAGTTGTGTCAAACATACGGGTGTAAAAAGCTTTGGACAGCCCCGTATCACCCACAGGGTAATGGTTTAAGTGAAAGAGCAAATCAAACCCTGATAGAAATGCTTTGCGCTATCCCGATGCCACAACGGTTGAATTGGCCTCGGTTATTACCAGAACTCACCTACCTTTATAACAATATGGAGCAGGGGTCTACCGGATATACCCCATACTATCTCTTGTTCGGAAGGCTAGGCAAACTTCCTGTGGATTTGGAACTAAACACAATTCCACATGATATCATAATTCCACGGACTGACTGGGTCGTGGAACATCGATGCAGAATTGAGGAGGCTAGTAAAGTGGTAGAACAAAGAATGGAGGGGGTGCATCAGAGTCAAAAGAGTTACTACAGTAAAGATGCTTATGCGGAACCCTTGGAAATTGGGGATCGGGTCTGGAAAAAGAATAATCAGCGTAATAACAAACTAGACCAAAAATGGGAACTTGTGCCCTATATAGTGACTCACCTGCCAGCTCCAGACACGGTCGTCTATGGGATAACGAAAGAAGGAGAGACGGGTGTCGCTCCGATAATGGTGCACCGGAACCAGCTCAAAATATGTGTATCCCAAATGGAACAAGAGACTGCTCCAAATGAAGTCACCCCTATTGCAGAAAATTGGGAGGGATCTACTAATTATCCTTTACTTGACCCAGTGGATCTTCTGCTATTTATGGGGGGGCCCTTCACATTTTACTTAGGGGCGGGAGGGGCTCATCAAGCTCAGTATCCACCCCTACCAGGGAACGAAATAGAGTCTAAGGAAATGGGTGACCAGACTGTTGAAACCAGTCCGGGGACTGGGATAAGAAGGTCCGTTAGAAGTACCAGGGGAATCAAACCCATTCGATTTAGACAATTATAGAGTGTTTGTTAAAATACACAATACCGTATGTTGTAAGTAATTACATGTTAGAAGTATAAGAAAGAGAAAAGAAGGTAGTTGCTGTGACGATGTTTATTTATATAAGATATATGCTACTGTTAGCCATGTTATATTTGGCCTTGCCTGAGGACATGCAATACTTCAGCGAGGAGGAATGTGATAACCCTGCAAAAACAGTTGAACCTAATTGCCCCAAACATGGACCCCGTGCTGTTCGGAGGGGCAAACAGAGGAACTGCATATGGGACGATTCATAAAATGGGCTGCTTATAAGTAAATATGGGGTTTGGAGCAGCAGCTATAAGGCCAGCGTGTGGTGATCAGAACTGTCACCCGCACGCCGTCCCCATTGTACTGGAGGAAGAAGGGGGCTCGTGAGCTGGCAGTTGGGACCGTTAGGGGAGGAGCACAATCAGCTTAGCCTGAGGAGAGAGAGGACGACACGGGACTACGGAGAAGACCGGACTGCGGTGGGAATCAGCGCCCTTACCGGATTGTGGGCTGTGCCTTAGGACCAGACAGTGTGTGAAGGCAGCTCGGGTGACTAGGCACAAAGACCAGTTAACAGACTCACCTACGCAGAGTAGTCATCCCTCAGGATCAGCCCTAGGATCAGCACTAACCTGTAGCCAGGACCGCATACCAGGCGGGAACAATTGAATTTGGTAGTCGGATTTGCCTGACGAGGTTAACCGATAACCCACTGATTAAGCCCCTAGTTGGACAGTTCCACGCTGAGCCCATTACTCACCTTTCGACTCTCAGCATGACAGGTGACTTGTCACACTTTAAATATTTACCGAGGAACGAGCCAGGAAAAGGTACCCACCGTGCACCAACGTTACATTGATCAGCTGAACATTAAGGGGGAACTAGCGGGGTTATACACGGTACCGTGTAGGGTTGAGAAACTGTAGTCGTACTGATTGTGTAATAACATGCATAGTATACAGTTTATTCTCAAATGTGTTATATAGTGATAAGATAGAGGAGTGAAAGTTACACAGTTTAACCAAAAACAGTTAAGTAATTACAGGCCCACGATTTCTGAAGTTCTTCGTTCCAGAATAATAAAAAGTTCATTGTTACACAGTGTGTAGTTAATTGTCCCAGACAACAGTAGTGAATTGGGTATTGTAGAAAAGGGGTCGAACATACTACCTAGGTACCGTACCTGTCTAGGCGGGTACAACAAGGTTAGTGGGAGCCTGTGCCGGGTGATCCCTACAGTATAAGCACCCTCCCCCCTCCTCTTATCCTTATATATTGGATTAACTGCTGTTACCCATATTGCAACAGGAATTGGGGTCCCTATTCAAGACCTGGAATTAACACAGTGGGGATTGACTCTGCGTGCCTTCTTAAAGGGACGGCAACCGTACATGTGGGATACTGCCTAGTTTCCTGCTCCGTGCATATTGTTTTACGGTCTGCTGTATTGATACTCAGTAATACAGCCAGAAGCTCTGGTCCTTACCTATATATATATATATATATATATATATATATATTTATTATTCACCGCACCTGTTGGAACTTTAATACTGTGCTCGTGCTTGCACCCTTCCTCTTACCTGCATTTGCTTTGATACATATTACTGGTCAGGTGTTGCGGCATCGTGTTATCCAAAATGGTGATAGGCCGCCAACAAAGTGTGGCAGCGGGTGCGATGGAGAAGTTTGTTCGTAATCCTGCTCCTCAACAGCAGAGGGGGGAGGCTGTGTGATCTGAAGCCTCGCCCCCATCTCCTGCAAATAGCCCTGCTTCCTCTGAACCGCCGGATGTTGCCTTACAAAGAGTATTAGATGCCGTGACTGCTAGTGAGGCTCGCTTGGCTGATAAAATTGGGCAGGTGCAGTCTGACCTCTCCATTATTCATCAGGACCTTCAGCGGGTGAGAGAGAGGGTGGTAGAGGCCGAGACTCGTATCTCCAATGTCGAAGATTCTGTCACTCCGTTGGGGCGGCGTACCGATGCTTTGGAATCTCAGATGACTGATGTGCGCAAAAAACTGATGGATGTGGAGGGACACTTACGGCGCAACAATATTCGCTTCATCGGCTTACCTGAAAAAGAGGAGGGCTTATCTCCTGAAGAGTTTCTCGAAAAGTGGCTCAGAGATGCGTTTGGCTCTGAGTTTTCGCCCTACTTTATGACAGAAAGAGCCCATAGGGTGCCGATGCGCCCACTGCCTCCGGGGGCCCCGCCCCGTACCTTCATCGCCAAATTCCTCCACTTCCGTGACCGGGACACTGTTCTGAAACTTGCTCGCACGAAAAGGCCCTCTCAAGTGGAATGGGTCATCAATATCTGTCATTCCAGACTTTGCGGTGGATGTACAGAAAGATAGGGCTCAATTTCTGCCTGTTAAAAGGAGGCTCCATGAGCTTGATTTGCCATACGCTATGCTCTTTCCTTCGAGACTGCGAGTGGTGGCTGATGGTGAGACTAAATTCTTTGCAACTCCCCGTGAGGCCTCGATGTGGCTGGATAGACACTTTCCAGCAAGGCGTGCTCTTGCAGATCCTTGATTGTTCCCTATGGCAAGACTTTTGATATGTTTGCTACAATTATATGCATATTTACTATAAGGCTGTGGGATAGAAAAGAATCTTATTGTTTCTTCTTTCCTTCTCTGCTGCTTTGATTAACTGCTTAGGCCTATTACATTTTTCTGTCTGTATATGCTGATATACGGGGGGGTTTATATGGTCCTACATTATCTGAATGTGTCCTAGGGGGAGATTATAAATGTTTCACCCCTTCTTTTTTTTTTCAGGGGTGTTGTGGTTTGGTGGCTGGAAGTTTTTATCTTTTCTCAGTGCCATTATATTCTTGGCTCCGCCTAGAATATAGCTTGCTGTGGGATTTTTTGGGTTCTGTCTACTCCAGTTGATGGGGCGATAAGTTTTTATTTTTTCTTTCTGGTAGGAATTTGTACTCTGTTTTGGGATCCAAGTATGATGCAAGTTGGGAGTAGTATACAGGGGGGGGGGGGAGGGTTGTTTCAGGCTGCGGTTCTTTTCTGTGTAGATGTTTTTGGTTTGACTGTATGTGGATCACTGCTGTATTTATTGAGCACTGGTGTCTTACGATTGCGCGCCTGGGAGGCAGGTCTGGCTGCCTGCGGGCTATAGTCCTTATTATGATTTTGATTTCTTATGGTTGGACTTAAAGTGATGTCGTGGAATGTGAGAGGGCTCAATGATAAAATTAATAGGTCTCTGGTACTTAGACAGATTAGACCACAGGTTCTCAAACTCGGTCCTCAGGACCCCACACGGTGCATGTTTTGCAGGTCTCCTCACAGAATCACAAGTGACATAATTAACTCCACCTGTGGACCTTTTAAAATGTGTCAGTGAGTAATTAATACACCTGTGAACCTGCTGGGTTACCTGCAAAACATGCACAGTGTGGGGTCCTGAGGACCGAGTTTGAGAACCACTGGATTAGACAATATGCTGCTGACATTGTCTGTCTTATGGAAACTCATTTAGTGGGCAGCAAGATTCTTTCCCTTAAGAGACCCTGATTGGGATGGGTGTTCCATTCAATGCACACTTCTGCCTCCCGTGGAGTTTCTGTTATTATTAAAAAGACCGTTGCCTTTGTGTTGGAATCTATACAAACGGATACTTGGGGGAGATATGTAATTTTGAAGTGTAGTATACATTATGTCCCTCTACTCCTGCTAGCTGTGTATGTGCCTCCCCCTTACTCTCCCGATGTCCTTAAAAGAGCTGCAGGGTTTATGGCCTCGTCTCCGGGGATATCCGTCATTTATCTGGGGGATTTCAATAATGTTTTAGACGTGGCGATGGATAGATCCTCTATACCTCCCTCTACTGTGAACTTTGGGAGATCTGGTTTTGCAGATGTTGTATCCAGTGGCGTAACTAGAAATTTTTCTCCCCCAAGCCAAAAAATTCTTCGGCGCCCCCCCCCTTCATGCTCCATAATTGGGAGCAAGAAAGGAATAAATATGCGTGCGCCGAAGGCGCGCGCGCCAAAAAAAGGGGCATGGTTTTGTTGGAGTGGGTGTGGTTTCGCATAAAGGGGCGTGGCATTGCAGGAAAAGACTACCTTATACCCCAGTTTTGCAACCTGCACGCCCATACGTTGGCCACCACAGGAAAGAAAAATAATCCTGATTCATGCCCCTTACATTATTTGTCATTTTTCCTCCTTATAGTAATGCCCAGTATACATTATGCCACATACTGCAATGGCCCTTAGACATTATGCCGCACACAATAATGCACGACACAATATGCACACACTGTAATGCCCCCGACACATTATGCCACACACCGTAATGTCTGTGACACATTATGCCACACACCGTAATGCCTGTGACACATTATGACAGGAATCGCAATGCCCGTTATACATTATGCTACACACTGCAATGCCCCTGGTACATTATAGCACATACAATGTCTGTGACACATTATGACACACACCGCAATGTCCGTGATACATTATGCCACACACTGCAATGCCCGATACATTATAGCACATACAATGCCTGTGACACATTATGCCACACACTGCAATGACCTTGAGACATTATACCACAATGCCCGTGATATAGTATACCATACACCGTAATGCCTGTGACACATACCGCAATGCCCTGCCCGTTATACTCTATGCCACACATCGCAATGCCCATTATGTATTATGCCACACTGCAATGACCCTGAGACATTATACCACATACCACAATGCCCGTGATATAGTATACCACACACCGTAATGCCTGACACATTATGACACACACCGCAATGTCCGTGATACATTATGCCACACACTGCAATGACCCTGAGACATTATACCACATATCACAATGCCCGCGATATAGTATACCATACACCGTAATGCCTGTGACACATTATGACACACACCGCAATGTCCGTGATACATTATGCCACACACCGTAATGCCCATTACACATTAAGTCCTACAGTAAGGCTTCTAATTACTTTTCAATTACCTGCTCGTTGTCAGGGGTTTCATGCACTGGGTGTCATGCTCGTTGCCAGGGGTTTCATGCTCTTTGTTCCATGCACGGTGCCAGGGGTTTTCATGCTCAGGGTGTCATGCTCGTTGCCAGGGGTTTCATGCACTGGGTGTCATGCTCGTTGCCAGGTGTTTCATGCACTGGGTGTCATGCTCGTTGCCAGGTGTTTCATGCACTGGGTGTCATGCTCGTTGCTAGGAGGTAGTCCTTGTTGCTAGGGCTGTGCTCCCAGTGCCACATATGTCCCCAGTGCCAGATATTCCCCCACGGTGCCAGGTACTTACATGCCCCAGTGCCAAATATAGTCGTCCCCCCCATGTGCCAGGTACACATATACCCCCCCAGTGCCACATATGCCCCCAGTGCCAGATATTCCCCCCCAGTGCCAGATATGCCCCCAGTGCCATATATTCCCCCCCAGTGCCAAATATGCCCCCAGTGCCAGATATTCCCCCCCAGTGCCAGATATTCCCCCCGTGCCATATATGCCCCCAGTGCCAGATATTCCCCCCAGTGCCAGATATTCCCCCCGTGCCATATATGCCCCCAGTGCCAGATATCCCCCCAGTGCCATATATGCCCCCAGTGCCAGATATTCCCCCCCAGTGCCATATATGCCCCCAGTGCCAGATATTCCCCCCCAGTGCCATATATGCCCCAGTGCCAGATATCCCCCCCCCAGTGCCAGATATTCCCCCCAGTGCCAGATATTCCCCCCAGTGCCATATATGCCCCAGTGCCAGATATCCCCCCCCCAGTGCCAGATATTCCCCCCAGTGCCATATATGCCCCAGTGCAAGATATCCCCCCCCCAGTGCCATATATGCCCCCAGTGCCAGATATTCCCCCCAGTGCCAGATATTCCCCCCAGTGCCATATATGCCCCCCGTGCCATATATGCCCCCAGTGCCAGATATCCCCCCCTTAGTGCCATATATGCCCCCAGTGCCAGATATTCCCCCCCAGTGCCATATATGCCCCAGTGCCAGATATCCCCCCCCCAGTGCCAGATATGCCCCCAGTGCCAGATATTCCCCCCAGTGCCAGAAATGCCCCAGTGCCAGATATTCCTCCCTCCCCCCCGTGCCATATATGCCCCCAGTGCCAGATATTTACACCCCCCCCCCCCGCCGTCGCTTTTTGGAGGGACACGGAGGGCACAGCTCGTCTCTCCTGTGTCCCTCCTGCTGCATCATCTCCGGCGGCCGCGGGTCTAATAGGGGGAAGTGCCGGTTCGTGAGCCAATTAGAGCTCACGGACGGCACTTCCCCCTATTAGACCCGCGGCCGCCGGAGATGATGCAGCAGGAGGGACACAGGGAGGCGCGCTGTGTGCCCTCCGTCTCCGTGTCCCTCCAAAAAGCGGCGGAGGGAAGGAGACTGCAGACTGACATGCGGACGCTCGTCCGCATGTCAGTCTGCTGTAAATCAGTGGCGCCCCCGCAGCCCCTCGCCCCCAAGCCACCGCGAGGACTGCGGGGGCAGTAGTTACGCCACTGGTTGTATCGGGGTTGAGCCTGGTTGATCCCTGGAGACTGAGACATCCGTCTCTTAAACAATATTCATGTTTTTCCCATTCCCACTCCTCGTTCTCTAGGATCGACCTGGCCCTCCTCTCGAATGACATGGTTCCCCGGGTTCATGATGTTAGATATGAGACTAGGGGTATATCGGACCCCTCCCCCTGACCTTTGTTTTAGATTTCCACTGTTCCAGAGGCCACGCCATCTGGAAGTTCAATCCATTCTGGCTTGTACACATGGGTGACGGCTCTGAATTGGTGGCTGCATGGTGGGAATTCTTTGAGATGAATAAAGCCGAACACTCTATTTCTACTCTGTGGGACACGTTTAAAGCGTTTCTGAGGGGAACCTTGATTAAACGAGTGTCCAATTTAAAGTCTTTTTTTAGGCGTTGGGAGTCTGAGCTGGAGGCCCAGAGTGTCGCTGCAGAAACACAATACTTGCAGGATTGCTTAGACAGCTCCAAAAGGAATGGAAAGATTATTTAATGGAAAAGACTCAGCATAGACTCCTTTTTTCCTCCCATACTTTTTATGCTACTGGTGATTAGTGATGTGCACCGGAAATTTTTCGCGTTTTGTGTTTTGGTTTTGGGTTCGGTTCCGCGGCCGTGTTTTGGATTCGGACGCGTTTTGGCAAAAACTCACCGAAATTTTTTTGTCGGATTCGGGTGTTTTTTTCAAAATACCCTCAAAAACAGCTTAAATCATAGAATTTGGGGGTCATTTTGATCCCATAGTATTATTAACCTCAATAATCATAATTTCCACTCATTTCCAGTCTATTCTGAACACCTCACACCTCACAATATTATTTTTAGTCCTACAATTTGCACCAAGGTCGCTGGATGACTAAGCTAAGCGACCCAAGTGGCCAACACAAACACCTGGCCCATCTAGGAGTGGCACTGCAGTGTCAGACAGGATGGCCGATTTAAAAAATAGTCCCCAAACAGCACATGATGCAAAGAAAAAAAGAGGCGCACCAAGGTCGCTGTGTGACTAAGCTAACCGACACAAGTGGCCGACACAAACACCTGGCCCATCTAGGAGTGGCACTGCAGTGTCAGGCAGGATGGCCCTTCCAAAAAATTGTCCCCAAACAGCACATGATGCAAAGAAAAAAAGAGGCGCACCAAGGTGGCTGTGTGACTAAGCTAAGCGACACAAGTGGCCGACACAAACACCTGGCCCATCTAGGAGTGGCACTGCAGTGTCAATCAAGACAGGATGGCACTTCCAAAAAATTGTCCCCAAACAGCACATGATGCAAAGAAAAAAAGAGGCGCACCAAGGTCGCTGTGTGACTAAGCTAAGCGACACAAGTGGCCGACACAAACACCTGGCCCATCTAGGAGAGGCACTGCAGTGTCAATCAAGACAGGATGGCACTTCCAAAAAATTGTCCCCAAACAGCACATGATGCAAATAAAAAAAGAGGCGCACCAAGGTCGCTGTGTGACTAAGCTAAGCGACACAAGTGGCCGACACAAACACCTGGCCCATCTAGGAGTGGCACTGCAGTGTCAATTAAGACAGGATGGCACTTCCAAAAAATTGTCCCCAAACAGCACATGATGCAAAGAAAAAAAGAGGCGCACCAAGGTGGCTGTGTGACTAAGCTAAGCGACACAAGTGGCCGACACAAACACCTGGCCCATCTAGGAGTGGCACTGCAGTGTCAGGCAGGATGGCCCTTCAAAAAAATTGTCCCCAAACAGCACATGATGCAAAGAATAAAAGAGGCGCACCAAGGTCGCTGTGTGACTAAGCTAAGCGACACAAGTGGCCGACACAAACACCTGGCCCATCTAGGAGTGGCACTGCAGTGTCAATCAAGACAGGATGGCACTTCCAAAAAATTGTCCCCAAACAGCACATGATGCAAAGAAAAAAAGAGGCGCACCAAGGTCGCTGTGTGACTAAGCTAAGCGACACAAGTGGCCGACACAAACACCTGGCCCATCTAGGAGTGGCACTGCAGTGTCAATCAAGACAGGATGGCACTTCCAAAAAATTGTCCCCAAACAGCACATGATGCAAAGAAAAATGAAAGAAAAAAGAGGTGCAAGATGGAATTGTCCTTGGGCCCTCCCACCCACCCTTATGTTGTATAAAGTAACCAGGACATGCACACTTTAACGAACCCATCATTTCAGCGACAGGGTCTGCCACACGACTGGGACTGAAATGACTGGTTGGTTTGTGCCCCCACCAAAAAAGAAGCAATCAATCTCTCCTTGCACAAACTGGCTCTACAGAGGCAAGATGTCCACCTCATCATCATCCTCCGATTCCTCACCCCTTTCACTGTGTACAGCCCCCTCCTCACAGATTATTAATTCGTCCCCACTGGAATCCACCATCTCAGGTCCCCGTGTACTTTCTGGAGGCAATTGCTGCTGGTGAATGTCTCCACGGAGGAATTGATTATAATTAATTTTGATGAACATCATCTTCTCCACATTTTCTGGAAGTAACCTCGTACGCCGATTGCTGACAAGGTGAGCGGCTGCACTAAACACTCTTTCGGAGTACACACTGGAGGGAGGGCAACTTAGGTAGAATAAAGCCAGTTTGTGCAAGGGCCTCCAAATTGCCTCTTTTTCCTGCCAGTATACGTATGGACTGTCTGACGTGCCTACTTGGATGCGGTCACTCATATAATCCTCCACCATTCTTTCCATGGTGAGAGAATCATATGCAGTGACAGTAGACGACATGTCAGTAATCATTGGCAGGTCCTTCAGTCCGGACCAGATGTCAGCACTCGCTCCAGACTGCCCTGCATCACCGCCAGCGGGTGGGCTAGGAATTCTTAGCCTTTTCCTCGCACCCCCAGTTGCGGGAGAATGTGAAGGAGGAGATGTTGACAGGTCACGTTCCGCTTGACTTGACAATTTTCTCACCAGCAGGTCTTTGAACCTCTGCAGACTTGTGTCTGCCGGAAAGAGAGATACAACGTAGGTTTTAAATCTAGGATCGAGCACGGTGGCCAAAATGTAGTGCTCTGATTTCAACAGATTGATCACCCGTGAATCCTGGTTAAGCGAATTAAGGGCTCCATCCACAAGTCCCACATGCCTAGCGGAATCGCTCTGTTTTAGCTCCTCCTTCAATGTCTCCAGCTTCTTCTGCAAAAGCCTGATGAGGGGAATGACCTGACTCAGGCTGGCAGTGTCTGAACTGACTTCACGTGTGGCAAGTTCAAAGGGTTGCAGAACCTTGCACAACGTTGAAATCATTCTCCACTGCGCTTGAATCAGGTGCATTCCCCCTCCTTTGCCTATATCGTGGGCAGATGTATAGGCTTGAATGGCCTTTTGCTGCTCCTCCATCCTCTGAAGCATATGGAGGGTTGAATTCCACCTCGTTACCACCTCTTGCTCCAGATGATGGCAGGGCAGGTTCAGGAATGTTTGGTGGTGCTCCAGTCTTCTGTACGCGGTGCCTGAATGCCGAAAGTGGCCCGCAAATCTTCGGGCCACCGACAGCATCTCTTGCACGCCCCTGTCATTTTTTAAATAATTCTGCACCACCAAATTCAATGTATGTGCAAAACATGGGACGTGCTGGAATTTGCCCAGATGTAATGCACGCACAATATTGCTGGCGTTGTCCGATGTCACAAATCCCCAGGAGAGTCCAATTGGGGTAAGCCATTCTGCGATGATCTTCCTCAGTTGCCGTAAGAGATTGTCAGCTGTGTGCCTATTCAGGAAAGCGGTGATACAAAGCGTAGCCTGCCTAGGAACGAGTTGGCGTTTGCGAGATGCTGCTACTGGTGCCGCCGCTGCTGTTCTTGCTGCGGGAGGCAATACATCTACCCAGTGGGCTGTCACAGTCATATAGTCCTGAGTCTGCCCTGCTCCACTTGTCCACATGTCCGTGGTTAAGTGGACATTGGGTACAACTGCATTTTTTAGGACACTGGTGAGTCTTTTTCTGAGGTCTGTGTACATTTTCGGTATCGCCTGCCTAGAGAAATGGAACCTAGATGGTATTTGGTACCGGGGACACAGTACCTCAATCAAGTCTATAGTTGCCTCTGAATTAACGATGGATACCGGAACCACGTTTCTCACCGCCCAGGCTGCCAAGGCCTGAGTTATCTGCTTTGCAGCAGGATGACTGCTGTGATATTTCATCTTCCTCGCAAAGGACTGTTGGACAGTCAATTGCTTACTGGAAGTAGTACAAGTGGTCTTCAGACTTCCCCTCTGGGATGACGATCGACTCCCAGTAGCAACAACAGCAGCGCCAGCAGCAGTAGGCGTTACACTCAAGGATGCATCGGAGGAATCCCAGGCAGGAGAGGACTCGTCAGACTTGACAGTGACATGGCCTGCAGGACTATTGGCTTTCCTGGGTAAGGAGGAAATTGACACTGAGGGAGTTGGTGGTGTGGTTTGCAGGAGCTTGGTTACAAGAGGAAGGGATTTAGTGGTCAGTGGACTGCTTCCGCTGTCACCCAAAGTTTTTGAACTTGTCACTGACTTATGATGAATGCGCTGCAGGTGACGTATAAGGGAGGATGTTCCGAGGTGGTTAACGTCCTTACCCCTACTTATTACAGCTTGACAAAGGCAAGACACGGCTTGACACCTGTTGTCCGCATTTGTGTTGAAATAATTCCAAACCGAAGAGCTGATTTTTTTTGTATTTTGACCAGGCATGTCAATGGCCATATTCCTCCCACGGACAACAGGTGTCTCCCCGGGTGCCTGACTTAAACAAACCACCTCACCATCAGAATCCTCCTTGTCAATTTCCTCCCCAGCGCCAGCAACACCCATATCCTCATCCTGGTGTACTTCAACAGTGACATCTTCAATTTGACTATCAGGAACTGGACTGCGGGTGCTCCTTCCAGCACTTGCAGGGGGCGTGCAAATGGTGGAAGGCGCAAGCTCTTCCCGTCCAGTGTTGGGAAGGTCAGGCATCGCAACCGACACAATTGGACTCTCCTTGGGGATTTGTGATTTTGAAGAACGCACAGTTCTTTGCTGTGCTTTTGCCAGCTTAAGTCTTTTCTTTTTTCTAGCGAGAGGATGAGTGCTTCCATCCTCATGTGAAGCTGAACCACTAGCCATGAACATAGGCCAGGGCCTCAGCCGTTCCTTGCCACTCCGTGTCGTAAATGGCATATTGGCAAGTTTACGCTTCTCCTCAGACGCTTTTAATTTTGATTTTTGGGTCATTTTACTGAACTTTTGTTTTTTGGATTTTACATGCTCTCTACTATGACATTGGGCATCGGCCTTGGCAGACGACGTTGATGGCATTTCATCATCTCGGCCATGACTAGTGGCAGCAGCTTCAGCACGAGGTGGAAGTGGATCTTGATCTTTCCCTTTAACCTCCACATTTTTGTTCTCCATTTTTTAATGTGTGGAATTATATGCCAGTATCAATAGCAATAGCCTACTACTATATTTACTGCGCAAAACTAAAATGCACCACAGGTATAGAATGTAGATGGATAGTATACTTAATGGATGACGAGTGACGACACAGAGGTAGGTACAGCAGTGGCCTACCGTACTGCTATATATAGTATACTGGTGGACACTGTCAGCAAACTGCAAAACTAAAATGCACCACAGGTATAGAATGTAGATACATAGTATACTTAATGGATGACGAGTGACGACACAGAGGTAGGTACAGCAGTGGCCTACCGTACTGCTATATATAGTATACTGGTGGACACTGTCAGCAAACTGCAAAACTAAAATGCACCACAGGTATAAAATGTAGATGGATAGTATACTTAATGGATGACGAGTGACGACACAGAGGTAGGTACACAGCAGTGGCCTACCGTACTGCTATATAAAGTATACTTGTGGACACTGTCAGCAAACTGCAAAACTAAAATGCACCACAGGTATAGAATGTAGATGGATAGTATACTTAATGGATGACGAGTGACGACACAGAGGTAGGTACACAGCAGTGGCCTACCGTACTGCTATATATAGTATACTGGTGGACACTGTCAGCAAACTGCAAAACTAAAATGCACCACAGGTATAAAATGTAGATGGATAGTATACTTAATGGATGACGAGTGACGACACAGAGGTAGGTACACAGCAGTGGCCTACCGTACTGCTATATATAATATACTGGTGGACACTGTCAGCAAACTGCAAAACTAAAATGCACCACAGGTATAGAATGTAGATGGATAGTATACTTAATGGATGATGAGTGACGACACAGAGGTAGGTACAGCAGTGGCCTACCGTACTGCTATATATAGTATACTGGTGGACACTGTCAGCAAACTGCAAAACTAAAATGCACCACAGGTATAGAATGTAGATGGATAGTATACTTAATGGATGACGAGTGACGACACAGAGGTAGGTACACAGCAGTGGCCTACCGTACTGCTATATATAGTATACTGGTGGACACTGTCAGCAAACTGCAAAACTAAAATGCACCACAGGTATAGAATGTAGATGGATAGTATACTTAATGGATGACGACACAGAGGTAGGTACAGCAGTGCACTCTGCACTGTACTCCTCCTATATAATATTAATTATACTGGTGGTCCCCAGTCCCCACAATAAAGCAGCACACTGAGCACAGATATGGAGTGTTTTTTCAGGCAGACAACGTATACTGGTGGTCACTGTCAGCAAAACTCTGCACTGTACTCCTGCTATAGCTGCTCCCCAATCCCCACAATTAAGCAGTGTGAGCACTCAGCACAGATATATTATGCAGCACACTGAGCACAGATATGGTATGGAGCGTTTTTTTCAGGCAGAGAACGGATAAAAACTGGTGGTCACTTATCAGCAAAACTCTGCACTGTACTCCTAACAGCTGCTCCCCAATCCTCCCCACAATTAAGCAATAAACAACCAATGAATCAAGTTCTGTCTTCTACAATAAACGGAGAGGACGCCAGCCACGTCCTCTCCCTATCATCTCCAATGCACGAGTGAAAATGGCTGCGACGCGCGGCTGCTTATATAGAATCCGAATCTCGCGAGAATCCGACAGCGGGATGATGATGTTCGGGCGCGCTCGGGTTAGCCGAGCAAGGCGGGAAGGTTCGAACCTGCCTCGGACCCGTGTAAACAAGGTGAAGTTCGGGGGGGTTCGGTTTCCGAGAAACCGAACCCGCTCATCACTACTGTGATAGGCCGGGGTCATATTTAGCTTCCCTGGCACGGGGTGACAGATCTTCTAATGTTGTGGTTGAGATTGTAGCCTCAGATGGTACTATTCTGACACAGACTCCACAAATTGCGTCGGAATTCATGTCCTATTATAGATGTTTGTATGGTTTCAAACTAGACTGTACTTTGCTGCAATTAGATGAATATCTAAGGACTGTACGGTTTACCTCTTTGTCTTGTGAAGTGTGTGATTTTCTTGAGGCGCCTATCTCGCCTGAAGAAATTATGGCCGCTGTTAAGGCCTCTCCCAGTGGTAAGGCTTCAGGACTAGACAATAGTGACTTACAGTTGAAGACAATAGAGGACAAGTACAGGGTAAATAAACACTGACATAACTATCAGGGTGGCAGAAAACCATGGGAGTAGGCGCCATTGAGGATGGTTTAAGTAAGAGAAGGATAAGCACATAAGGGTTGAGGGCCCTGCTTGTAAGAGCTTACATTCTAATGGGCAGGGGCAGACAGACAGGGGTGACACAGATGTGGTAGACAGTGAGTGTGGAACAGTGGGTAAGGATGCGATTAGGATGGGTTTGGTAAAGAAGTGGGTCTTGAGAGCCCGTTTGAAGTTTTGTTGACAGAGAGTCTAAGTGGGAGAGGTAGAGAATTCCAGAGAAAGGAAGCAGCACATGAGAAATCTTGAAGGTAGAAGTGGGAGGAAGTAATTAGTTGGCAGGAGAGGCAGCGTGCATTAGCAGAGTGAAGCGGATTGGTGGGAGTGTAAAGTGACATAAGGTCAGTGATGTAAATGGCAGAGGAGTGGGTGAGGGCTTTGTAAGGGAGTGTAAGAAGTTTGAATTGGATTCTGAAAGAGAAGGGAAGCCAGTGAAGGGCTTGTAGGAGAGGGGAAGTGGACATAGTGCATTTGGTGAGGAAGATGAGCCGGGCTGCAGCATTGAGGATAGAGTGGAGTGGAGAGAGGTAATTGTCAGTGATGCAAGTTAGGAGGAGATTACAGTAGGCTAGTCTGGAAATGACCAGTGAGCAGATAATGGTCTTACTGGGATCCCGGGTGAAAAAGGGTCTAATCCTGGAAATATGTTTGAGATGAAAATGGCAAGTTTGTGAGAGGTGCTGAATGTGTGGTTTGAAGGAGAGGGAGGAGTCAAGGAGTACTCCAAGACAGTGCACTTGGGGGCTAGAGGAGATAGTTGTGCCATCAATAGATAACGAGATTGTGGGAGATGAAGGAAGAGATAGCAGAGAGACAGTTAAGGGCCGTATTCACGGCACGATTTGGGGAGAGATGTGTGCTGAGCGGTTCGCTCAGCACACATCTCTCCCCTCGCTCAGCACAGCGCGATGTGTGCTGAGCGTGCAGGGGGAGATGGGGGGCCGCTCATTTCACCCAGCGGGTGAAGTGAGCGACCTGCTAGATTGGCCTGCATGCAGGCCAATCTAGCACCAGCGATAGCGATGCGCGGGGCTGCGCATCGCTATCGCTGTGAGGGGTACACAAGGAGTGATCACTGCTTAAAATCTAAGCAATCTAGTCAGATTGCTTAGATTTTAAGCAGCGATCGCTCCGTGATTACCCCCCTTAAGATATACAAGTGGGGAGAGGTCAGGGGAGGAAAGATAGATATGAGTGTCATCAGCTAGAGATGATATTGGAAGTTAAAAGAGCTAATGACACCTACAGTTAGTGGAAGTGGGGGGGAGGTGGCGTCATGAGAGCATACAGAGAAGGAACGATCAGAGAGGTAGGAGAACAGCCAGGAGAGGGCAGTATCATGCAGACCAAGGGAGTGAAGGATTTGCAGAAGGAGAGGGTGGTCCACAGTGATAATAAAGCAGCGGAGAGGACAATAAGAAACAGAGTAGTGGCCCTTAGATTTTGCTACATGGAGGTCATTGCAAACTTTTGTGAGGGCAGTTTCAGTGGAGTGGAGAGAACGGAAACCAGACTGAAATGGGTCAAGCAGGGAGTGGGAGGAAAGAAAGGCAGTAAGAAGGTTGTAGACAATATGCTCAAGGAGCTTGGAGGCAAAAGTGAGGACAGAGATGGGTCAGTAGTTGGACAGGGTGTTTCTATCCAGGGTAGGTTTTTTAAAAATAGGGGAGACAAGAGCATACTTGAAGGCAGACGGGACAGTGCATGATAAGAGGGAGAGATTGAGAAGGTGGACAAGATGGGAACAAGCAGAAGGAGGGAAGTAGACGAGGAGGCAGAAGGGGAGGATAGGGTCAAGTGGGGAGGTGGTGGGGGGAGGTATGGATGAGGGCCATGACTTTCTCACCAGATACATGGGAGAAAAATGACAGAGTTGGTGAGAGGGAAGGGGAGGGGTGGTAAGGGATGGGAGGTGGCTGGTTGCCCACGGTCTGGTGGGATGTGATGTCCTTACATAAGGAGTCAGTCTTGGATGTCAAATAAGTGGCAAAGTCAAGTGGAGACAGTGAGGAGGGGAGAGGAGGTGGGGGTGGGCAGAGGAGGGAGTTGACAGAAGCAAAGAGGTGCCAGGGGTTGGAAGACTGGGTGGAGATGAGAATTTTGAAGTATGATTGTTTAGTGAGGGAAAGGGCAGTACGGAAGGACGAGAGTATAAGTTTGAAATGGAGAAAGTCTGCCTTAGAGCGTGATTTCCTCCACTGTCGCTCGGCAGTACGTGATCATTTTTGAAGATATCTGGTGCATTTGGTGTGCCAGGGTTGAGGTGTTAATTTGCGAGGGTGAATAGTGGTTGGTGGAGCAACAGAGTCGAGAGCAGAAGTAAGGGATGCATTGTATAGGGAAGTGGCTTGTTCAGGGCATGAGAGAATAGGAGAGTGAAGTGAGTCAAACAGGGAGGACAGGAATGAGGTGTCATTAGCCTCAATGTTACGCATCGCTGCGTATGCAGTCACACCACCACCATGTTTTCATTGGAGTGGCTGCATGTGATGTCACACAGCCGCCCCGAAAACGGTCCAGCCACGTCTGCATTAGCCGGAGCACTCCAACCTAAAGCCACAACGCTGCCCCCTTGACGGCTACAGCTGTCAATCAAAATAAGATTGCGTTCTCCCGGGATTTGATTGCATTTTGCCCCCCACGCATGCGCATTCGCAATGCTGTGCATATGCAGTCGGACAATAATTGGCGCTCTGGGTTTTTGCTGAATTACGATCCAACCTGAATAGCGGGCTAAAACACTATTGTGCTCTTGCTGTTTAATAAGAAGAACTTTGTATCATTCCTGAGATACCTAAAGATAGGAGGAGCTTCAAGCTTGCTATTAAAGAGAAAGAACAGTTCAGATAAACTATGTCGCAATTATCTTTTTCTTTGTATAATTTTCCATGGGTTATCCTCTGTACGAAAAGGCATGAGTCTCCTCAGGAAGGTCAAAGGTTGAACAGAAATGATCTTTAATACTCAGAGAAAACCACAAACACCTAGCTCTCACACAGGGTGCGATCTTCTATTTTTACAGTGTCCAGCTGGATCTTTTACCACTGTGAGTTTAGTGGTTGGAAAAATAAATACACACCCCTTGCATTGCTGAGGTTCACTTCTCTTTCTCCTAGAAAAACAATGCTCTCCTGAGCTTCAGTCTGGGGAAATCCAGTTCTTCTTGGACAGACTAGTCTGTCTCCATCTAGCTCAGGCATTCCCAAACTCATATGACCGACAGCGGCATCCCAATGGAGGAGATCTTGACAGGGGCGAAGTAAGTATACTTACCTTCCTAACCCTCCTCCCCAGCCTGACCCTAACCCACCGCGGTGGTGCCTAACCCTAACCCACCCTTCCTGCAGCCTAAACCTGCCCTCCCTCCCCGCCACCTAACTCTAAACTCACTTCCCCACAACCTAACCCTCCCCAGTGGAGCCTAAACCTACAACCTTCCCCCTTTAACACCACCACGGCCTAAACATAAGAATTCCTGGCATACTTACGTTTGGGATTCCGGCGTCTGCATTTTGACTCATGTTGGAGTTTCGGCGTTTGTATTTTGGTTGGTGTCGAGGTTCTTACAGTGGTATTTTCCCATATAAATGTATTTTAATTAACTGCGCTAATGAGATACAAGCTGCTTTCTTAGGGATTATTATTGTGATGTTTAAAAGAAAGCGCTATAGATGTTAAATAATGTGTGCATTAATTGTATAGTGATAAAAATATATATAAAAAGCGGTACCTGTAAAAAAGAAAAATTATTATTAATGATAAAATGTTTACACTCTTTTGAGTGAATATGGTGAAGGAGGTAGCCAGCAACACTTTAATTGTCCTGAATTACCGTGGTTTCCTACCTTTCCCTATGCTTTGATCCGGGGCCGCTGAGAGCACTGGGCGCTGAGACCGCTGAATGCCGCTGGGAGAGCTGCTGGAAGCGCTGAGAGCCGCTGGGAGCACTGCGGCTCTGATGGTTTTCCTCTGCGGCTGTTGGTTATTAGCGGGGCTGGCAGCGCTTACGTGTCCTGCTGTGTCCTGGGCTGGCAGTGCTTGCGTGACCCGCTATGTCCTGCGGGCTGTGCGCCGGCGTGATGTTAATCCCGGCTTCAGGTGCAGCAGGTGTTTATTCTGCTCGTGTTGCGGCCGATATACGGGTATTTTCCCGTATTAGTCACAGAGGGAAATTCCAGAGTTAAATCTGCAATTTCCAAAGAGGAATACTCCAGTATCACGACTTAAGCTGCCATGGTCAAAAAGCAAGCTGCTAATGGTCCAGAGGCATTCTGGTGCTTAGTACATATGGCAATGCGGCCAAAACTCAGAACTGCTTTTTCAGAGTTTTGGCTGCATTTTTCCCTTTAGTACATCCTGACCCTAGTGAGAAGAGGACCCATCTAGGTCTTTGTTCCTTTCTTCAGGAGTCCCTCAGGTATTTATAACTGGCAAGTTTCCAGTTGAGAAGGAATAATCTGCTAAATACTATATATCATACACTAGATCATACACAGGCTGAGCAGCACAATGGAGATATTAGCCTATCAATGAACTTCTTAACACTCCTGGGACTACTATTATTTGTGTCTTCTACACATGTTTGTGTCAGTTACAATTGTTGGAACTATTGCTGCCACTATCATCTTAGTCATGTATTGCAATTTGGTTGTTATACATTCTGCCTCTATTTGCATGCATACCGGAATTTTGTATGATCAGTATGTATCAATCAGTATGTACCCTTCCTATCGGAGGAACTGTCCCCGGAAAATAAGTGATTTCCGAGTTTATGACTTGAGGTCATAATGCACATGTGCAGCCATCAACCAGTACATACGCAAGCTGCAGGAAATAAAGAGAGATACTTCAGGAAGTTTATGTAAAAGAATCCTATGGGGTTTGATGTGCCTCAGGATCGCTGCAGAGATTTGTGAAATTCCACTGCTTTTGTTTGTTAGACAACTTCTAGCAAAAGTCCTACTGTGTATCTCACCATTAAAAATGGGATGTTTAATGATTATCATGCCAATGTCTGTCAGTTCCAGTTGCTAATGGTTTTTACACCAAATAAAAAATAAATGCAGATTTACATACATATTTCCAGTGGGATTTTTTAAATGAAAAATGTTACCTGTACTCGGAAAGATTCACCGATACTCACCTGAAGTCACAGTTCAGTGCCCGAATTATGATAGCTCCCATGCTCTGAGCAAGTCTTCAGATGCTGATTTTATTAATTTCTGAAATATCAGTGCTTTCTGCCCAAATCTAGAACTAGTTATTAGAATTAAAATGGATTCTTCGCACAAACCGATCGCAGAGCAACAAACTGCTTTGTACCCATGCAACGCACCTGCGCATTGCGGTGCATATGCATGCGCAGTTCTGACCTGATCACAGTGGTGCAAAAAACGCTAACGAGCGATCAGGTCTGAATTAGGCCCATTGTTCAAAAAGTCTTCCTATCACCTTGTCCAGAACTTCTGCAGAGGCTCGCAGCACAGTGGCACTACGCACTATCTGTGTCTGTGACTGCAGCCACAATATGACTACAGTCACGCAGGAGAACTGGAGGAGGGGCAGCGGGAGCAGAGATGAGTATGAAGAAAAATAATTGAGATTTCTGGACGCTACCTGAGCGGGATTGCTGACAGTCTGGACTCCCCGCAGATGTCCTGATTTCTGGACTGAAGTAATCCAAAATGGGTGGCAACTCCATACCTCCCAACTGTCCCTATGTTCGTGGGACAGTCCCGTTTTTTCTGCAGTGTCCCACGTTGGTGGTGGGGGCGCAGTTGAGAGGCTACTCTCGGTCACTGCTCTGCTTAGTAGACCATGCGCACAGCTGTCTATTCCCTGGAGACAGTGGGAGAGGGGGCATGCCAGCAGCTCACAGAGTGCTGGGCATGCCCCCTCAGTGGCGAAAACGGCATCGTGGCACTCCTGTGAAACCACGCCTCCTTTTCCGTAGACTATGCCCCTTTTCGAAATCGGGCGCAACTTTGCTGCGCAAATGTCCCGCATCCCCTGCCAGAAACATTGGGAGGTATGCAATTCTATTGGTACTGCGTAATGTTAAGTACAGTACCATCAGAAAAAAAATCACTTAATATTTCTATATGAAACACTTTATACTAGTAACAATAAAATTTGGTAAATAGCCTATACTTAAAATGAGTGGGATGCCGCCCAGGATCCCAGTAATCACCATGCCGAAGATGGGATCCCGAGCAATCAAAATGCTGGCAGGCAGAGTGCCAACCCACAGGGACTATTCCCACTCATGCATGTCCACAACGCCCATAGAGTGGGAATAGAACCTGTAGCAAGCATAGCAAGCCACCGAGCCCGCAAGAGGCTTGGTTTTTCGCTCACCCCCGCCATCATTCTGCTGCCAGGATCCAGGGGTCGGTATGCTGACCTCCGGGATCCCGACCACCGGTCTCCCAGCCGCAACCCAAATGAGCATACTGTATACCCATTTTTACTGCAATGTTTCATTTTAAACTGCCATTAGTTTGTTAAATAGAGACCCTAATAATGTGCCAATCACAATTCAGGCTAAATGGATTCAATGTACAATGGCATTTAAAAAAAATAAATCAGATTTTATTCAAAATAATGGTGTCACCTGGAGAAGACATTACATCTTTATAACACTACAAGTCACTTAAAATCTCACTTGTGCTTGCTATTAAGATGTGGCCCACCCACCTACCAGACACTTCATCTGACAGGATTTTATATGTGTCTAGAAACTTCAGTCCAACATTTCATAAGGAATGCTGATTGCAGAACATGGCTGCAGGCCTGCAATAGAGGGAGAGAGTTATTATTACCTCTTCCCTAAAATATATTGTGTGCAAAATGACTGGGAAACTGCTGTATTGTCTGCAAAATGGCAGAAAAGTTGCTTTAAAAAAATGTTACAGCTTTATACCAAAATGGAATAAATTCATTTTTCCCCTCAAAATTCTACACACAATACCCCATAATGACAATGTGAAAAAAGTTTTTTTGAGATTTGTGCAAATTTATTAAAAATAATAAAAAAACTAAGAAATCACATGTACTTAAGTATCACAGTCTTTACACAATACTTTCTTAATGCACCTTTGGCAGCAATTACAGCCTTAAATCTTTTTGAATATGATGCCACAAGCTTGGCATACCGACTGTATCTTTGGGCAGTTTCGCCTATTCCTCTTTGCTGCACCTCTCAAGCTCCATCAGGTTGGATGGGAAGTGTCGGTGCACAGCCATTTTCAGATCTCTCCTGGGCCATGAGTTGTGCATACAAAGAAAGAGAAGAGTTGCCTTAAAGTGGTGCACATTACTTTGTACTGTATAAAACATTACTTTTAATTCAAATATTATTTCTCTAACGTCCTAGTGGATGCTGGGAACTCCGTAAGGACCATGGGGAATAGCGGGCTCCGAAGGAGGCTGGGCACTCTAGAAAGATCTTAGACTACCTGGTGTGCACTGGCTCCTCCCACTATGACCCTCCTCCAAGCCTCAGTTAGATTTCGTGCCCGGCCGAGGTTGGATGCACACTAGGGGCTCTCCTGAGCTCTTAGAAAGTTATAGTCTTAGAATTTGTTATTTTCAGTGAGACCTGCTGGCAACAGGCTCACTGCAGCGAGGGACTAAGGGGAGAAGAAGCGAACTCGCCTGCTTGCAGCCGGATTGGGCTTCTTAGGCTACTGGACACCATTAGCTCCAGAGGGATCGACCGCAGGCCCAGCCTTGATGTTCGGTCCCGGAGCCGCGCCGCCGTCCCCCTTACAGAGCCAGAAGCAAGAAGATGATCCGGAAAATCGGCGGCATGAAGACTCTGTCTTCACCAAGGTAGCGCACAGCACTGCAGCTGTGCGCCATTGCTCCTCTCACACACTTCACACTCCGGTCACTGAGGGTGCAGGGCGCTGGGGGGGGCGCCCTGAGGCAGCAATAAAAACACCTTGGCTGGCTAAAATACCTCAATATATGGCCCCAGGGGCTATATATGAGGTAAATACCCCTGCCAGAATTCCATAAAAAACGGGAGAATAGGCCGCGAAAAAGGGGCGGAGCCTATCTCCTCAGCACACTGGCGCCATTTTTCCCTCACAGCTCGGCTGGAGGGAAGCTCCCTGGCTCTTCCCTGCAATTCTACAGTACAGTAAGAGGGAAAAGAGAGGGGGGGGCATTAAAATTGGCACTGTATACAGTAAAAAGCTATTAGGGACATAACTCAGTTAGTCCCTGTATATATATAGCGCTCTGGTGTGTGCTGGCATACTCTTACTCTGTCCCCCCAAAGGGCTTTTGTGGGTCCTGTCCTCGTTTAGAGCATTCCCTGTGTGTCTGCGGTGTGTCGGTACGGCTGTGTCGACATGTTGAATGAGGAGGCTTATATGGTGACAGAACAGAGGCCGGTATATGTGATGTCGCCCCCTGTGGGGCCGACACCAGAGTGGATGGATAGGTGAAAGGTATTAACCGACAGTGTCAACTCCTTACATAAAAGGGTGGATGACGTAACAGCTGTGGGACAGCCGGCTTCGCAGCCCGCGCCTGCCCAGGCGTCTCAAAGGCCATCAGGGGCTCAAAAACGCCCGCTCTCTCAGATGGCAGACACAGATGTCGACACGGAGTCTGACTCCAGTGTCGACAAGGTGGAGACACATACACAATCCACTAGGAACATCCGTGACGTGATCCCGGCAATAAAAAATGTGTTATATACATTTCTGACTTTAACCCAAGCACCTCTAAAAATGGGTTTTAGGTTTGGGGAGAAAAAGCAGGCAGTGTTTTGTTCCCCCATCAGATGAATAAATGAAGTGTGTGAAAGCGTGGGTTCCCCCGTTAAGAAACTGGTAATTTATAAAAAGTTACTGATGGCGTACCCTTTCCCGCCAGGTGGATAAGTTACGCTGGGAGATATCTCCTAGGGTGGATAAGGCGCTCACACGTTTGTCAAAAAAGGTGGCACTGCCGTCTTAGGATACGGCCACTTTAATAGGTACCTGTTGATAAAAAACAGGAGGCTATCCTGAAGTCTGTATTTACACACTCAGGTACTAGACTGAGACCTGCAGATAGTGCTGCTGCAGCGTGGTCAGTGACCCTGTCAAACAGGGATACTAGTTGGCAAACATAAAAACATATTAAAGACGTCGTCTTATATATGGGGGATGCACAGAGGGATATTTTGCCGGCTGGCATCCAAAATAAATGTAATGTCCATTCTGTCAGGAGGGTATTAGAGACCTGTCACTGGACAGGTGATGCTGACTTAAAAAGCGCATAGAGAGCCTTATAAGGGTGAGGAATTATTTGGGGATGGTCTCTGGGACCTCGTATCCACAGCAACTGCTGGGAAGAAATAATTTTACCTCAGGTTTCCTCACAGACAAAGGTACAGTCCTTTCGGCTTCAGAAAAGCAAGCGGGTCAAATGGCGCTTCCTTTCTGTACAGAGACAAGGGTAGAGGGAAAAAAGCTGCACCAGTCAGCCTGTTCCCAGAATCAAGATTCTTCCCCCGCCTCCTGTGAGGCCACACCATGACGCGGGTGCTCCACAGGTGTAGCCAGGTACGGTGGGGGGCCGTCTCAAAAATTTCAGCAATTAGTGGGCTCGCTCACAGGTGGATCCCTGTTTCTTTCAAGTAGTATTTCAGGGGTACAAGCTGGAATTCGAGATGTCTCCCCCCAGCCGTTTCCTAAAATATGCCTTGCTGACAACTCCCTCAGGCAGGGAGGCTGTGCTAGAGGCAATTAATAAGCGGTATTCCCAGCAGGTAATACTCAAGGTGCCCCTACTTCAACAAGGACGGGGTTACTATTCCACACGGGTTGGGGTACCGAAACCGCATGGTTCGGTGTGACCCATTTTATATTTAAAATCCTTGAACACAAAAATTCAAGTTCAAGATGGAATCGCTCAGGGCGGTTATTCCAAGCCTGGACGAGGGGGATTACATGGTATCCTGGGACATCAAGGATGCTTACCTGCATGTCCCCATTTACCATCCTCGCCAGGAGTACCTCAGATTTGTGGTACAGGATTACCATTACCAAGTCCAGACACTGCCGTTTGGACTGTACATGGCACCGAGGGTGTTTTATCAAGGTAATGGCCGAAATGTTGATACTCCTTAAAAAAAAAGGGAGTTGTAATTATCCCGTACTTGGACAATCTCGTTATAAGGGCGAGGTCCAAGGAGCAGTTGGTAGTCGGGGTAGCACTATTTGGAAAGTGCTACAACAGCATGGTTGGATTCTAAACAGTCCAAAGTCACAGCTGGTTCCTATGACACGTCTACTGTTCCTGGGGATGGTTCTGGACATAAACCAGAAATAGTGTTTCTCCCGGAGGAGAAAGCCAAGGAGTTGTCATCTCTAGTCAGAGACCTCCTGAAGCCAAAATAGGTAGCGGTGCATCATTGCACGCGAGTCCTGGGAAAAATGGTAGCTTCCTACGAAGCAATCCCATTAGGCAGGTTCCATACAAGAACTTTTCAGAGGGACCTGTTGGACAAGTGGTCCGGATCGCATCTTCCGATGCATAGGCTGATAACCCTGTCTCCAAGGACCAGGGTATCTCTACTGTGGTGGCTGCAGAGTGCCCATCTTCAAGAGGGCCGCAGGTTCGGCATACAGGACTAGGTCCTAGTGACCATGGATTCCAGCCTTTGAGGCTGGGAGGCAGTCACACAGGGAAGAAATTTCCAGGGACTTTGGTCAAGTCAGGTTATTTCCCTACACATAAATATTCTGGACCTGAGGGCCATTTACAATGCCCTGAGGCCGGCAAGGCCTCTGCTTCAAAACCAGCCGGTACTGATCCAATCAGACAACATCACGGCAGTCGCCCATGTAAACCAACAGGGCGGCACAAGAAGCAGGATGGCGATGGCAGAAGCCACAAGGATTCTCCGATAGGCGGAAAATCATGTGTTAGCACTGTCAGCAGTGTTCATTCCCGGAGTGGACAACTGGGAAGCAGATCTTCTCAACAGACACGACCTCCACCCGGGAGAATGGGGACTTCCTCCAGAAGTCTTCCAATAGGATTGTACACCATTGGGAAAGGCCACAGGTGGACATGATGGCGTCCGCCTCAACAAAAAGCTATAAAAGATATTGCACCGGGTCAAGGGACCCTCAGGCGATAGCTATGGACGCTCTGGTAACACCGTGGGTGTACCAGTCGGTTTATGTGTTCTCCCCTCTGCCTCTCATACCAAAGGTACTGAGAATAATAAGAAGGCGAGGAGTAAGAACGATACTCGTGGATGGCCAAGAAGAGCTTGGTACCCAGAACTTCAAGAATTTATATCAGAGGACCCATGGCCTCTGCCACTCAGACAGGACCTGCGGCAGCAGGGGCCCTGTCTGTTCCAAGACTTACCGCGGCTGCGTTTGTCGGCATGGCGGTTGAACGCCGGATCCTGAAGGAAAAGGGCATTCCGGAGGAAGTCATTCCTATGCTTACTAAAGCCAGTCAAGAGGTTACAGCAACTCATTATCACTGCATATGGCGAAAATATGTTGCATGGTGTGAGGCCGAAAGGGCCCCAACAGAGGAATTTCAACTAGGTCGATTTCTGCATTTCCTGCAAGCAGGAGTGACTATGGGCCTTAAATTGGGTTCCATTAAGGTACAGATCTCGGCTCTGTCGATTTTCTTTCAAAAAGAACTAGCTTCAGTACCTGAAGTTCAGACATTTATAAAAGGAGTGCTGCAGAGTCAGCCCCCGTTTGTGCCTCCTGTGGCACCTTGGGATCTCAACGTGGTGTTGAGTTTCTTAAAATCACATTGGTTTGAACCACTAAAAACCGTGGATCTGAAATATCTCACGTGGAAGGTGGTTATGTTATTGGCCTTGGCTTCTGCCAGGCGAGTATCAAAGTTGGCGGCTTTGTCTTGTAAAAGCCCTTATTTGATTTTCCATATGGATAGGGCAGAATTGAGGACTCGTCCCCAGTTTCTCCCAAAGGTGGTGTCAGCGTTTCACCTGAACCAGCCTATTGTGGTGCCTAGGCTACTAGGGACTTGGAGGACTCCAAGTTGCTAGACGTTGTCAGGGCACTGAAAATATATGTTTCCAGAACGGCTAGAGTCAGAAAATCTGACTCGCTGTTTATCCTATATGCACCTAACAAGCTGGGTGCTCCTGCTTCTAAGCAGACTATTGCTCGTTGGATTTGTAGTACAATTCAGCTTGCACATACAGTGGCAGGCCTGCCACAGCCAAAATCTGTCAATGCCCATTCCACAAGGAAGGTGGGCTCATCTTGGGCGGCTGCCCGAGAGGTCTCGGCTTTACAACTTTGCCGAGCAGCTACTTGGTCAGGGGCAAACAAACACGTTTGCAAAATTCTACAAATTTGATACCCTGGCTGAGGAGGACCTGGAGTTCTCTCATTCAGTGCTGCAGAGTCATCCGCACTCTCCCGCCCGTTTGGGAGCTTTGGTATAATCCCCATGGTCCTTACGGAGTTCCCAGCATCCACTAGGACGTTAGAGAAAACAAGAATTTACTCACCGGTAATTCTATTTCTCGTAGTCCGTAGTGGATGCTGGGCGCCCATCCCAAGTGCGGTTTATCTGCAATACTTGTACATAGTTATTGTTAACTAAATCGGGTTATTGTTGAGCCATCTGTTGAGAGGCTCTATTGTTTCATACTGTTAACTGTGTTTCATATCACGAGTTGTACGGTGTGATTGGTGTGGCTGGTATGAGTCTTACCCGGGATTCAAAATCCTTCCTTATTGTGTACGCTCGTCCGGGCACAGTACCTAACTGAGGCTTGGAGGAGGGTCATAGTGGGAGGAGCCAGTGCACACCAGGTAGTCTAAGATCTTTCTAGAGTGCCCAGCCTCCTTCGGAGCCCGCTATTCCCCATGGTCCTTACGGAGTTCCCAGCATCCACTGCGGACTACGAGAAATAGAATTACCGGTGAGTAAATTCTTATTTTAAAAACTTGCGAAATAGAGGATAAAAAACATATAGATAAAGAGGATAGAAAGAGTGTTAAAATATGACTCTCCGCACACAGGGTGTCCGCCGTATACAGAGCTTATATCAATGTCTATTATAGCGTTTCAACATGTTTATATATATATATATATATTGATTAATAATAAATGCTATGCAGTATCAATAATGTTTGTGTGTTCATACTTATTGCCCACTAGTACGATCACACTGGGCAATATTAAACATGTAGTTGGCAAAATTATATATATTTTGAGTTACACATGCATATACTCCTGATAACATATATATATATATATATATATATATATATATATGTCTTATTGGCTCCCGTTAGGGAGCGAGTCAGTATGGTCAGAAGTGATCTCACACTGTACGTACACTCCTTAGGTACACCAGTCTCTTTGTGTAATCACACACTGATGCCTCTGCTGCCATATGTCCAGTGCTGCTGTATAAGTCCAGTCCATTGCAGTGGTGCTGTGTTGTCCTGCATCAGTCCAGTGGTGGTGTCTCTGTGCTGCTGTATAAGTCCAGTGGTACTGCCGTATAGGTCCAGTGATACTGCTGTTTATGTCAAATGATACTGCCGTATATGTCCAGTGATACTGCCATATAAAACCAGTCCAGTGGTACTGCCGTATGTGTCCAGTGTTACTGCCGTATATATCCAGTGGTACTGCTGTATATATCCAGTGGTACTGCCGTATAAATCAAGTGAAACTGCCGTATAAGTCCAGTGGTACTGCCATATAAATCCATTGATACGGCCGTATACGTCCAGTGGTACTGCCGTATACGTCCAGTGGTAATGCCATATAATTCCAGTGATACTGCCGTATATGTGCAGTGGTACTGCCATATAATTTCAGTGATAATGCCATATATGTCCAGTGGCACTGCAGTATAACTCCAGTGGTACTGCCATATAAATCCAGTCCAGTGATACTTCTGTATATATCCAGTGGTACTGCCATATAAGTCCAGTGGTACTGCCGTATAAATCCAGTAGTGCTGCTGTATAAGTCCAGTCCAGTGGTGCTGCTGAATAAGTCCAGTGGTACTGCCATATAAGTCCAGTGGTACTACCGTATAAATCCAGTCCAGTGATACTGCCATATAAATCCAGTGGTACTGCCGAATAAATCGAGTCCAGTGGTACGGCCGTATATGTCCAGTGATACTGGCGTATATGTCCAGTGGTACTGCCGTATAAGTTCAGTGGTACTGCCATTTAAGTCCAGTGGTACTGCCATTTAAGTCCAGTGGTACTGCCGTATAAATCCAGTGATACTGCCGTATATGTCCAGTGGTATTGCCGTATAAATCCAGTGATACTGCCGTTTTTGTCCAGTGGTACTGCCATATAATTCCATTGTTACTGCCGTATATGTCCAGTGGTACTGCCGTATAAATAGTCCAGTGGTACTGCCATATAAGTCCAGTGGTACTGCTGTATAAGGCCCGTGGTACTGCTGTATAAATCCTGTCCAGTGGTACTGCTGTATAAGTCCAGTGGTACTGCTGTATAAGTCCAGTGGTACTGCCATATAAGTCCAGTGGTACTGCCGTATAAGTACAGTGGTACTACTGTATAAATCCAGTCCAGTGATACTGCAATAAAAGTCCAATGGTACTGCCGCCTAAGTCCAGTGGTACTGCCGTACATGTTCAGTGGTACTACCATATAAATAGTCCAGTGGTACTGCCATATAAGTCCAGTGGTACTGCTGTATAAGGCCCGTGGTACTGCCGTATAAATCCTGTCCAGTGGTACTGCCATATAAGTCCAGTGGTACTGCCGTAAATGTCCAGTGGTACTGCCGTATAAATAGTCCAGTGGTGCTGCCATATAAGTCCAGTGGTACTGCTGTATAAGGCCCGTGGTACTGCCGTATAAATCCTGTCCAGTGGTACTGCCGTATAAGTCCTGTGGTACTGCCATATAAGTCCAGTGGTACTGCCGTATAAGTACAGTGGTAATACTGTATAAATCCAGTCCAGTGGTACTGCCATATAAGTCCAGTGGTACTGCCATATGAGTCCAGTGGTACTGCTGTATAAGTCCAGTGGTATTGCCGTATATGTCCAGTGGTACTGCCATATAAATCCAGTCCAGTGATCCTGCCATATAAGTCCAGTGATACTGCCGTATATGTCCAGTGGTACTGCTGTATAAATCCAGTGATACTGCCGTATATGTCCAGTGGTTCTTATGTATAATTTCAGTGATACTGCTGTATATGTCCAGTGGTACTACCATATAAATCCAGTCCAGTGGTACTGCCATATAAATCCAGTCCAGTGGTACTGCCGTATAAATCCAGTCCAGTGATACTGCTGTATATGTCCAGTGATACTGCTGTATATGTTCAGTGGTACTGCCGTATAAATCCAGTGATACTGCCGTAAAAATCCAGTGATACTGCAAGTATATGTCCAGTGGTACTGCCGTATAAATCCAGTAATACTGCTGTTTTTGTCCAGTGGTACTGCCATATAATTTCATTGTTACTGCCGTACATGTCCAGTGGTACTGCCGTATAAATAGTCCAGTGGTACTGCCATATAAGTCCAGTGGTACTGCTGTATAAGGCCCGTGGTACTGCCGTATAAATCCTGTCCAGAAGTACTGCCGTATAAGTACAGTGGTACTGCTGTATAAGTCCAGCCCAGTGATACTGCCATAAAAGTCCAGTGGTACTGCTGCCTAAGTCCAGTGGTACTGCCGTATAAGTCCAGTGGTACTGCCGTATAAGTCCAGTGGTACTGCCGTATATGTCCAGTGGTACTGCCATATAAATCCAGTCCAGTGATACTGCCATATAAGTCAAGTGGTACTGCCGTATAATTCCAATGGTACTGCCGTATAAATCCTGTCCAGTGATACTGCCATTTAAGTTCAGTGGTACTGGCCTATAAGTCCAGTGGTACTGCCGTATAAAGCCAGTCCAGTGATACTGCTGTATAAGTCCAGTTGTACTGCCATATAATTCCAGTGATAGTGCTGTATAACTCCATTGGTACTGCCGTATAAATCTAGTAGTGCTGCTTTAGAAATCCAGTCGAGTGGTACTGCCGTATAAGTCCAGTGGTACTGCCATATATGTCCAGTGGTACTGCCGTATAAATCCAGTCCAGTGATACTGCCATATAAGTGCAGTTGTACTGCCATATAACTCCAGTGATACTGCTGTATAAGTCCAGTGGTACTGACGTATAAATCCAGTAGTGCTGCTGTATAAATCCAGTCCAGTGGTACTGCCGTATAAGTCCAGTGTTACTGCCATATAAGTCCAGTGGTACTGCCATATAAATCCTGTCCAGTGATACTGCCATATAAGTCCAGTGGTACTGCCGTATAAGTCCAGTGGTACTGCCGTATAAGTCCTGTGGTACTGCCGTATAAAGCTAGTCCAGTGATACTGCTGTATAGGTTCAGTTGTACTGCCATATAATTCCACTGATAGTGCCGTATAAGTCCAGTGATACTGCCGTATAAGTCCATTGGTACTGCCGTATAAATCCAGTAGAGCTGCTGTATAAATCCAGTCCAGTGGTACTGCAGTATAAGTCCAGTGATATTGCCATATAAGCAGGGCCGGCGCTTCCATTAGGCAGCTGCCTATGGGCGCCAGGACCTGAAGGGCGGCCCGCTGAGGCTGTCTGGGGTGAAAAATTAAAGTCTTCTTCTAGACACCCGGTGATGGCAGGAACTGATCTCTGAGATCGGTTCTGTTCACCCGCATGCTACACTCAGTCTGACAACTGTGCGCCCGCCCATCTCTTTACCTATTTGCCAGAGGGGACATCAGTGTATCAGCGTGTGTAGGTACCGCTAACCCCCCCCCCTTCCCCTTCCCAAGTACCTGGCGCTCCTCCACCACTGAGGGCAGGCTGGACAGCCACTTCCACCGACACCCCCCTGCATGATGACCGCACTGATGGGTCTGTGCAGCTCTTCGGCCAGCACGGCAGCAGGGGCACCAACAGGAGATCCGTGGATATATGGTGAGTAAGAGTGTGATTATGGCGTTTCTTCTCTGGCAGCTGGAGCCTGGCCTTGTGGTAGCACTGCTAAGGCTCTGTAGTGCCGGCATGCTGTGTTTGTGTGCAGGGCCAGATTATAGGAAAGATAGGGCGGTCATCCATTGGGAATGCATTGCAGCGATTCGTGGGTGGGAAGGGGGCAGGGCCTAATGCAGTGAAGTGCCCGCCCCCATCAGAGACATGCGCTGATGCCTAGCAAGGCTGAAACAGGTAGTGTGTCTCTCCTCATCCCTCCTAGCTCTCCCTCTCTCTCTCCCTCTATCTCTCACCCTCTATCTCTACCCCTCTATCTCTCCCTCCATCTCTCCCCTCTCTCTCCCTCTATCTCTTCCTCTATCTCTCCCCCTCTCTCTCCCTCTCTCTCCCCCCTCTCTCTCCCTCTATCTCTCCCCGCTCTCTCCCTCTCTCTCCCCCTATATCTCCCTCTATCTCTCCCCCTATATCTCCCTCTATCCATCTCCCTATCGCTCCCCCTCTCTATCTCCCCCCTCTCCATCTATCTCTCCCCTCTCTCTCTCTCTCAATCTCTATCTCTCTCCCCTCTCTCTCCGTCTATCTCTCCCCCTCTCTCCCCTCTCTCTCCCTCTATACATCTCCCTGTCGCTCCCCCTCTCTATCTCCCCCCCTCTCTCCCTCTATCTCTCCCCCTCTCTCCCCCTATATCTCCCTCTATCCATCTCCCTATCGCTCCCCCTCTCTATCTCCCCCCTCTCCCTCTATCTCTCTCCCCTCTCTCTCCGTCTATCTCTCCCTCTCTCTCTCCCCTCTCTATCTCTATCTCTACCCCTCCATCTCTCCCTCTATCTCTCCACCTCTCTCTCCGTCTATCTCTCCCCCTCTCTCTCTCTCCCTCTATCCATCTCCCTATTGCTCCCCCTCTCTATCTCCCCCCTTTCCCTCCATCTCTCCCCTCTCTCTCCCTCTATCTCTCACTCTATCCATCTCCCTATCGCTCTCCCTCTCTAGCTCCCCCCCTTTCCCTCTATCTCTCCCCTCTCTCTCCCTCTTTCTCTTCCCCTTTCTTTCCCTCTCTCTCTCCCCTCTCTCTCAATCTCTAGCTCTCTCCCTCTATCTCTCTCCCCGTCTATCTCTCCACCTCTCTCTCCCCCTCTATCTCTCCCCCCTCTCTTTCTCTCTCTCTCTCTCCCTCTCCTCTCTCTCTCTCTCTCTCTCTCTCTGTCTCTCTATCTCTCCCCCTCTCTCTCCCTCTATCTCTATCCCTCCATCTCTCCCCTCTCTCTCCCTCTATCTCTCCCCCTCTCTCCCCTCTCTCTCCGTCTATCTTTCCCCCTCTCTCTCTCCCTCTATCCATCTCCCTATCGCTCCCCCTCTCTCCCTCCTTTCCCTCTATCTCTCCCCCTCTCTCTCCCCCCTCTCTCTCCCTCTATCCATCTCCCTATCACTCCCCCTCTCCCTCTCTCTCTCCCCTCTCTCTATCTCTACCTCTCTCCCTCTCTCTCTCTTTCTCCCCTCTCTCTGTCTATCTCTCCCCTCTCTCTCCGTCTATCTCTCCCACTCTCTCTCTCCCTCTATCCATCTCCCTATCGCTCCCACTCTCTATCTCCCCCTTTCCCTCTATCTCTCCCCTCTCTCTTCCTCTAGCTATCTCCCTATCTCTCACCTCTCTATCTCCCCCCTCTCCCTCTCTCTCTCTCCCTCCCCCTCTCTATCTCTCCCTCTCTCTCCCTCCCCCTCTCTATGTCTCCCCCTCTCTCCCTCTCTCTCTCTCCCCCTCCATCTCTCTACCTTTCTTTATCCATCTCACGCTCTCTCCCATCATGCTCTTTCTCTCCCTGACTCTCTCTCCCCCACTCACTACCCCACCCTCCCTGTGTCTCCCCTCTCTCTTTCACTCTTTCTCCCCTCAGTCTGTCCCTCTCTGTATCACTCTATTTCTCTCCCTGACACTATTTCCCTCTCTTTTGCTCCCCCCTCTCCGTCTACCTCCCTTCCTGACATCCTCATTCTCTCCCACTTGCTCATCCTCCCTCTTTGTCTCTCTCCCCTCTCTCTCTCCCTCTTTCTCTCACTGATACGCTCTCTCTCTCCCCTTGACACCCTCTGTCTCTCACTCTAGCTCACTCCCCCTCCTTCTCACTGTCTCTCCCCTCTCTCTCTCCCTGACACCCTCTGTCTCTCTCCCACTCACTCCCCCTCCCTCTCCCTCTCTCCCTGACACTGTCTCTCTTCCTCCTTTCTCTCCCCCTCACTCTCTCTCCCCTCTCATCCCTCATTCTCCATCACTCTTTCTTTCTTTCTTTCTTTCTTTCTTTCTTTCTTTCTTTCTTTCTTTCTTTCTTTCTTTCTTTCTTTCTTTTTCTCCCTCTCTCTCTCTCTCCACCCTCTTTCTCTCATTCATTCTCTTTCCCTGACACCCTATCTCTCTCTCTTTCTCATTCCCTCTTTTTCCCTGACACTTTCTCCACTCTCTTTTTCTCGTTCCCTCTCTTTCCCTGAGACCCTCTCTCTCTCTACAGAAAAAAAGAGAGAAATAAACTCTTGTTGGGCACTCTTGTCTATGAAAAAATGGATTTAGTTAAAACTTAACTTTTATTAGTTCTAATTAGAATAGATATATGACAGCCTCTGAGATAAATTTTACATGGGGCATAACACTAGAAAGACATTTCTATTGTTGCCGAAAATATCAGGAATAATATTAAGAAATTTGAGTTCAATTACTCAATTGAAAACAGGGCACTGCAACAGGGCATGCCGCTCTCCACAGCTGCCCACTCTTCCTTCCTTCTATCCGGACACAGCTGCGGCAGGATCTGCTCACTGCTGTCCACTGTGACTATATGTCACACTCAGCAGGCAGCAGCGGCTCTCCACAACCTCACCGGAACTTTGTTCTACCCCTCTCCAGCTCTATTCCTCTCCTCTGACCACACCTCATCTTATCTCTCTACCTCTCCAATCCAAAGTGCTCTCATTGGATCATATGTCAGCAGTGTCCCTGCACTGAATTTAATTAATTAAATTCATCAGGGACAATCTGACTCAATTTTTCTAATAGCAGACATTCTATTCTCCTCTCTAGAGTGCCGGCTCTGTGGACACGCTCACTCTCTCATCACTACGACCCTTTGCATATGACAGAGCAGCAGCTGCCCTACAGAGCTCATACACCGTGAGACCTTCTTTTCTATCACCCCTGAATGTGCCCATGCATAGTTTTATCATACCCTCCAACATGACCCGCCCCACTAGGTACAAAATGCTCTGTTTCTGGACTTCCCTCTTCATTTATTATTGGCATCACCTGTGAAGAAACAGCTTTCTTATCATTTAACTAGTTCAACACAGGTGATGGAAATCATAAATTAAGAGGGAAGTCCAGAAACAGAGCATTTTGTACCTAGTGGGGCGGGTCATGTTGGAGGGTCTGTTTTATTGTGGTAGATACATCACTGAATCTAAACTAAACAGTAATATTTTCACTGCTAACTATCTTATACATTGTATCCATCTATGCGGCAGTCCGATTTTGAACTGCACTTTAATGATTCTGATTTGTTTCATTACCCCCACCCGCACACAGCAGTATTGTATCATATTAAGTTTTACATTGACACAATGTTAGCCAGTTCAGCAACACACTATTGTTTGTTACCATACAGGGGGAATCTGTTAACCATTAACGACAGGTTATTGAGATGGACTGCATATACCACTCATATATTTTGTGACTGCATGTGTTACTAATTTATTGTGAATGTGTAAATTGCTTCGGCCTAATATAGTGTCAGTCTGACCTATAATTGATGAAACGCCTTATATCGAAGCATCCTTCTTTTTATTACCTATATTTCAGGTTCTGGACAATATTATAACAGTATCTGATTGTCATTATATTTATATAGGACTGCCTATATGTTTTGAATTGAGTCATTGAACTCAAATTTCTTAATATTATTCCTGATATTTTCGCCAACCCTAGAAATTTCTTTCTTCTGTTATGCCCGATGTGAAATTTATCTGAGAGCTATCATATATCTATTCTAATTATAACTAATAAAAGTTAAGTTTTAACTAATTCAATTTTTTCATAGACAAGAATGTCCCAAGAGAGTTTCTTTCTGTCTTTTTTTCTGTCAAAACTATATTTACTCTGGGCGCACCTCCACCTGCTATATGAAATATACGCTAGTTATTTGATGTCTTTTTGATGTGGACTGTTCTTTGACCCCTCTCTAACTACTTTTGACTTAAATTGCTGTGCTCGTTGACTGTTTCCCAAAACCTCCCCTCTCCTTGGTTGACACCCTCTCTCTCTCTCGCATCGACACCTTCTCTCTCCCTGACACACTCTCTCTCCCTGGCACCCTCTCTCTCTCTCGCTCTTCGTTTCTTTCTCGCTCCCCTCTCTCTCTCTCCCTGACACCCTTTCTCTCTGACACCCTCTTTCACTATCTCACTTCTCTTTCTCCCTGATACAGTCTCTCTCACTCACCCCCCCCTCTTTCTTTCTCTCTCTCCCTTGCTCCCCCTCTTTTTCTCTCTCCCTGAAACCCTCTTTTTCTCTCTCTCACTCTCCTGCTCCCCGTTCTGTCTTATAACCACCCCTCACACACAGTGCCTCACGACTCACCCCTCTCACCTTTCCTGGATGGAAAGAGGGTATTGTGAGGGGGGGGGGGGGGGGTGCAGTAGGCAGAAGTTTTGCCTAGGGTGTTGAGAAGCCTTGCACCGGCCCTGCGTATAAGTCCAGTGGTACTGCCATAAAAGTCCAGTGGTACTGCCATATAAATCCAGTCCAGTGATACTGCCGTATAAGTCCAGTGGTACTGCCGTATAAGTCCAGTGGTACTGCCATATAAATCCAGTCCAGTGATACTGCCGTATAAATCCAGTGATACTGCTGCATAAGTCCAGTGGTACTGCCATATAAGTCCAGTGGTACTGCCGTATGAGTCCAGTGGTACTGCCGTATGAGTCCAGTGGTACTGCCGTATAAGTCCAGTGGTACTGCTGTATAAGTCCAGTTGTACTGACATATATGTCCAGTGGTACTGCTGTATAAATCCAGTCCAGTGATACTGCCTTTTAAGTCCAGTGGTACTGCCGTAGAAGTCCAACGGTACTGCCATATAAATCCTGTCCAGTGATACTACCATATAAGTCCAGTGGTGCTGCCATAAAAGTCCAGTGGTACTGCCTTTTAAGTACAGTGGTACTGCCGTAGAAGTCCAACGGTACTGCCATATAAATCCTGTCCAGTGATACTGCCATATAAATCCAGTGGTACTGCCGTATAAGTCCAGTTGTACTGCTGTATAAATCCAGTAGTGCTGCTGTATAAATCCAGTCCAGTGATACTGCCTTATAAGTGTAGGTGTACTGCCATATAATTCCAGTGGTACTGCCGTATAAGTCCAGTGGTACTGCCATATACATCCAGTCCAGTGGTGCTGCCGTATCAGTTCAGTGGTGCTGCCATATCAGTTCAGTGGTGCTGCCATATCAGTCCAGTGGTACTGCCATATAAGTCCAAGTGGTACTGCCATATAAGTCCAGTTCAGCGGTGCTGCCATATAACTGCAGTTGTGCTGTCCTGTGCTGTATATTATTTACTCCAAATAAAGAGGTTATTAATATTTAATCCAAATAATTTTCACAGGGTTTGCCCTGTGTGGTGTAGCGGTACGCTCTCCTGTGCCGTATATTTTTATATAACTGCAGAAAAATAATGGAGAACAAAAATTGGGAGGATAAAATAGGGAAAGATCAAGAGTCACTTCCTCCAAGTGCTGAAGCTGCTGCCACTAGTCATGACATAGAGGTTGAAATGCCATCAATGTCGTCTGCCAATGCAGATGCCCAATTTCATAGTAGAGGGCATGTAAAATCCAAAAAGCCAAAGTTCAGTAAAATGACCCAAATTTTTTTTTTTTACATGGTCTGAGGAGAAACGTAAGCTTGCCAATATGCCATTTACAACACGGAGTGGCAAGGAATGGCTAAGGCCCTGGCCTATGTTCATGACTAGTGGTTCAGCTTCACCTGATGATGGAAGCCCTCATCCTTCCGCTAGAAAAATGATAAGAGTTAAGCTGGCAAAAGCACAGCAAAGAACTGTGCGTTCTAAAATGGTATCACAAATCCCCAAGGAGAGTCCAAGTCTGTCGGCGGTTGCGATGCCTGCCCTTCCCAACACTGGATGGGAAGAGGAGGGCTCCTTCCACCATTTGCACGCCCTCTGCAAGTGCTGGAAGGAGCACCCACAGTCCAGTTTGTGATATTCAAATTGAAGATGTCACTGTTGAAGTACACCAGGATGAGGATATGGGTTTGCTGGCGCTGAGGAGGAAGTTGACGAGGAGGATTCTGATGGTGATGTGGTTTGTTTAAATCAGGCACCGGGGGAGACAGTTGTTGACGGTGGGATGAGAAAGCCCATTGTCATGCCCGGGCAAAATGCCAAAAAAGCCACCTCTTCAGTGTGGAATTATGTCTCCACAAATCAGGACAACAGGTGTCAAGCCGTGTGTTGCCTCTGTCAATCCATAATAAGTAGGGGTAAGGACGTTAACAACCTAGGAACACCCTCCCTTATACATCACCTGCAGCGCATTCATCAGAAGTCATTGTCAAGTTCAGAAACTTTGGGTAAGAACGTAAGCAGTCCACCGACACCTAAATCCCTTCTTTCTCTTGTACCCAAGCTCCTGCAAGTCACTCCACCAACTCCCTCAAAGTCAATTTCCTCCTCAGTCAGGAACGTCAGTAGTCCTACAGGCCATGTCACTGGCATGACTGACGAGTCATCTCCTAACTGGGATTATTCCAGAGGATCCTTGAGTGGTACGCCTGCTGTTGCCGCTACAGCTGTTGCTGTTGTTGCTGCTGGGAGTTGATCATCGGAAGACCACTTGTACTACTTCAACTAAGCAATTGACTGTCTAACAGTCCTTTGCGACAACAGCAGCGGCACCAGTAGCAGCATCTCATAAACGCAAGCTTGTTCCTAGGCAGGCTACGTGTGTATCACTGGTTTCCGTAAGAGGCACACTGCTGACAACCTCTTACGGAAACGGAGGGACATCATCGCACAATGGCTTACCCCACTTAGACTCTCCTGAGGATATGTGATATCGGACAGCGCCACCAATATTGTGCGTGCATTACATCAGGGCAAATTCCAGCACGTCCCATGTTTTGCACATACAATTAAATTGGTGGTGCAGAATTTTTTGAAAAATGACAGGGGCGTGCAGGTGATGCAATCGTGGCTCTTAAAATTGCTGGCCACTTTCGGCATTCAGCCACCGCATGCCGAAGACTGGAGCACCAGCAAACACTCCTGAACCTGCCCTGCCATCAACAGAAGCAAGAGGTGGTAATGAGGTGGAATTCAACACTCTATATATTTTAAAATATCAAAATGGTTAATCAGGGGGTTATATGAGTTATAGTCATTATAAAACATACTCAGCGGGTATGTAGATTCATCGGAACTTAATACAGGTTGAACACGATAGGCAAATTGCCTCATTTCAACCTCAATTACTATGTTACTATGTTATATGCTTCAGAGGATGGAGGAGCAGCAAAAGGCCATTAAAGCCTATACATCCACCTACGATATAGGCAAAGGAGGGGAAATGCACCTGACTCAAGTGCAGTGGAGAACGATTTCCGTCTTGTGCAAGGTATCCATCTTGTGCCACACGTGAAGTCAGTTCAGACACTGCCAGCTTAAGTCAGGTCATTCCCCTCATCAGGCTTTTGCAGAAGCATCTGGAGAAATTAAAGGAGTAGCTGAGACGAAGCGATTCCGCTAAGTATGTGGGACTTGTGGATGGAGCCCTTCATTCGCTTTGCCAGGATTCAAAGGTGGTCAATCTCTTGAAATCAGAGCACTACATTTTGGCCACCGTGCTCGATGCTAGGTTTAAAGCCTATGTTGTATCTCTCTTTCCGGCAGACACAAGTGTGCAGAGGTGCAAAGACCTGCTGTTGAGTAAATTGTCAACTCAAGCGGAATGTGACCCGTCAACAGCTCCACCTTCAATTTCTCCCCCCACTGGGGCTGCAAGGAAAAGGATAAGATTTCCTAGCCCATCCGCTGGCGGTGATGCAGGGCAGTCAGGAGCGAAAGCTGACATCTGGTTCGGACTGAAGGACCTGCCAACGATTACTGACATGTCTACTGTCACTGCATATGATTCTGTCACCATTGAAAGAATGGTGGAGGATTATATGAGTGACAGCACCCAAGTAAGCAGATGTCAGACAGTCCATATGTATACTGTCAGGAAAAAGAGGCAATGTGAAAACCCTTGCACAAACTGGCTTTATTTCACCTAAGTTGCCCCCCCCCTCCAGTGTGTACTCTGAAAGAGTGTTTAGTGCAGCCGCTAACCTTCTCAACGATCGGCGTAGGAGGTTACTTCCACAAAATGTGGAGAAGATGATGTTCATCAAAATGAATTGTAAATTCCTCCAGGAAAACCTTGACCAGCAATTGTCTCCGGAAAGTACACAGGGACCTGTGATGGTGGATTCCAGTGGGGATGAATTAATACTCTGTTAGGAGGGGGATGTACATGCTGAAAGGGGTGAGGAATCGGAGGATGAGGATGAGGTCGACATCTTGCCTCTGTAGAGCCAGTTTGTGCAAGGAGAGATTGATTGCTTCTTTTTTGGTGGGGGCCCAAACCAACCAGTCATGTGGCAGACCCTGTAGCTGAAATGATTGGTTTGTTAAAGTGTGCATGTCCTGTTTATACAACATAAGGGTGGGTGGGAGGGCCAAAGGACAATTCCATCTTGCACCTCTTTTTCTTCTTTGCATCATGTGCTGTTTGGGGACTATTTTTTTAAAGTGCCATCCTGTCTGACACTTCTGTATATGTCCAGTGGTACTGCCATATAATTCCAGTGATGCTGCCGTATATGTCCAGTGGTACTGCCATATAATTCCAGTGATATTGCCGTATAATTCCAGTGATTTTGCTGTATAATTACAGTGGGAATTGTTTGTGTTGCTTGGCAAAGTCATATAGCTACCTCATTGCACCTCTTCTACATCTTTGCATGATGTGCTGTTTGGGATTTTTTTTTATATCAGCCCTCCTGTCTACCACTGCAGTGCCACTCCTAGATGGGCCAATTGTTTGTGTCGCTTGGCTTAGTCATACAGCTACCTCATTGCACCTCTTCTACATCTTTGCATGAGGTGCTGTTTGGGGCCTAGTTTTTGAAAAGTGTCATCCTGTCTTCCACTGCAGTGCCACTCCTAGATGGGCCAATTGTTTGTGTCACTTGGCTTAGTCATACAGCTACCTCATTGCACCTCTTCTACATCTTTGCATGAGGTGCTGTTTGGGGCCTTTTTTATATCTGCCCTTCTGTCTGCCACTGCAGTGCCACTCCTAGATGGGCCAATTGTTTGTGTTGCTTGGCTTAGTCATACAGCTACCTCATTGCACCTCTTCTACATCTTTGCATGAGGTGCTGTTTGGGGCCTTTTTTATATCTGCCCTCCTGTCTGCCACTGCAGTGCCACTCTTAGATGGGCCAATTGTTTGTGTCACTTGGCTAGTCATACAGCTACCTCATTGCACCTCTTCTGCATATTTGCATGAGGTGCTGTTTGGGGCCTAGTTTTTTAAAAGTGCCATCCTGTCTGCTACTACAGTGCCTCTCCTAGATGGGCCAATTGTTTGTGTCGCTTGGCTTAGTCATACCGCTACCTCATTGCACCTCTTCTACATCTTTGCATGAGGTGCTGTTTGGGGCCTTTTTTTTAATATATCTGCCCTCCTGTCTGCCACTGCAGTGCCACTCCTAGATGGGCCATTTGTTTGTGTCGCTTGGCTTATTCATACAGCTACCTCATTGCACCTCTTCTACATCTTTGCATGAGGTACTGTTTGGGGCCTTTTTTTTTATATCTGCCCTCCTGTCTGACACTGCAGTGCCACTCCTAGATGGGCCAGGTGTTTGTGTTGTCCACTTGTGTCGCTTAGCTTAGTCATCCAGCAACCTTTTGGCCTAAAAACAATATTGTGAGGTGTTCAGTTTAAACTGGAAATGAGTGGAAATGAATGGTATTGAGGTTAATAATACTGTAGTATCAAAATTACACCCAAATTCTGTGATTTTAGACATTTTTATGTTTTTTTCAAAAATCATCCAGATCCAAAACCAAAACCAAAGCACGAAAGGGTGGTTTTGCTAAAACCAAGTCAAAACCAAAACAAGAAAGTGGAATTAGATCCAAAACCAAAACACAAAACACAAAAAGTGCCAGCCACACATCTCTAGTGTGTACAGATGGAGGTATATTTACTAAAATTCGTATTTTTCCGAATGAGGTTAAAGTTCAAACACGAATGACATCGAAAGTGTCAATTTGCAACTTTTTGAATTTATTACGACTAATTTACTAAGCTGTCGTATTCTGCATTTTCGTATTTACCGATGTCGATGTCATTCGTATTTTTTGGCAGTGTTTTACGGGAGTGAATTGTAAAACACTGCCGACTTTAACACAATGATTCTCGGCCGGATCTGTGAGATCTGTGCTGGGCTTCATTGTGCACCTTTCGTAAAAAATAAAACATTGTTAAAAATAAAAAATAAAAATGCGTGGGGTCCCCCCTCCTAAGCAAAACCAGCCTCGGGCTCATTGAGCCGGTCCTGGTTGAAAAAATTTTGGGGAAAAAGTGACAGGGGTTCCCCCATATTTAATCAACCAGCACCGGGCTCTGCGCCTGGCCCTGGTTCCAAAAATACGGGGGACAAAAAGCGTAGGGGTCCCCCATATTTCTGAAACCAGCACCGGGCTCCACTAGCCAGATACATAATGCCACAGCCGGGGGACACTTTTATATTGGTCCCTGCGGCCCTGGCATTACATACCCAACTAGTCACCGCTGGCCGGGGTATCCTGGAGGAGTGGGAACCCCTTAAATCAAGGGGTCCCCCCCTCCAGCCACCCAAGGGCCAGGGGTGAAGCCCGAGGCTGTCCCCCCATCCAAGGGTGGCGGATGGGGGGCTGATAGCCTTTTTGTCAAAATGTGAATATTGTTTTTAGTAGCAGTACTACAAGTCCCAGCAAGCCTCCCCTGCATGCTGGTGCTTGGAGAACCACAAGTACCAGCATGCGGAGGAAAACCGGGCCCGCTGGTACCTGTAGTACTACTACTAAAAAAATACCCATGGGGTACCTGTAGGAAAAATTATACTCACATAATCCAGTGTAGATCGGTCCTCTACTGTTCTATTTGTAATCCACATACTTTGCAAAATAAAAAAACGGACACCCGACCACGCACTGAAAGGGGGCCCATGTTTTCACATGGGACCCCTTTCCCCGTCTGCCAGGAACCCCCCCTGACTTCTGTCTAAGAGGGTTCCTTCAGCCAATCAGGTAGCGCCACGTCGTGGCACCCTCCTGATTGGCTGTGTGCTCCTGTAGTGTCTGTCAGGCAGCACACGGCAGTGATACAATGTAGCGCCTATGCGCTCCATTGTAACCAATGGTCGGAACTTTGTGGTCATCGGTGAGGTTACTTTCGGTCAACCGCTGACCACAAAGTTCCCACCATTGGTTACAATGGAGCGCATAGCCCTTGATTTAAGGGGTTCCCACTCCTCCATGGTACCCCGGCCAGGGGTGACTAGTTAGGTATGTAATGCCAGGGCCGCAGGGACCAATATAAAAGTGTCCCCCGGCTGTGGCATTATGTATCTGGCTAGTGGAGCCCGGTGCTGGTTTCAGAAATACGGGGGACCCCTACGCTTTTGTCCCCCATATTTTTGGAACCAGGACCAGGCGCAGAGCCCGGTGCTGGTTGATTAAATATGGGGGAACCCCTGTCACTTTTTCCCCCATATTTTTTCAACCAGGACCGGCTCAATGAGCCCGAGGCTAGTTTTGCTTAGGAGGGGGGACCCTACGCATTTTTTTTATTTTTTTAACACTTTCCCACCTCTTCCCACTGATAAACATGCACGGATCTCATGGATCCGTGCATGCCTATCAGAACACGGTAAAAAAAAGCAGGTCTGTTTTATTTTAGCACTTTTTTTTATGATTTGTATTTTTTCACGGCAGTGTTTGGCTATTGCCGGCAGTGTTTGTGAATTACACTTTTTAGTAAATGACCGAGTTCTACCAAATTTCAGGCGTATTTGACCGATGGTGTATTCATTCGTAATTTTTTTCTTTGAGTTACAAAAAAATACGAATGCCCTCATCACTGCCGTGATTTGAGTTTAGTAAATTCCCGAGATGACACTTTGAAGATAAACACTGTCTCGGTCAAAATCGGGACCTTAGTAAATATACCCCATGGTGAGATAAATCTGTAAGATTTTGACTATACATTCAAAACTTAAGGAAAGTTAGTGCATATCTCAAGGTGTTAGGCAGCTTGCGATACAGATTCGATCCCGATGCTCGCTCCAGTGGGGTCGGTATTGTAAGGCTGTGCAGGCAAGTCAATCTTGATAATCTAGTGTACTATCTAGTACAAAGTATAGTCAAAATTGGCCCTTAGTCAAAATCGTACATAGACAAAATCTTAAGCACAGATAGTCAAAATCTGTGCTATCTGGTCTCTGGGGGAGTTCAAGGGAAATCGCATAGTCAAAATCGGTCATAGCAAGGATCTCACCATGCATACACACCTTAAGCTAGATACTAATTTGAGGACCCCCTCCCTCAAACAATTCATAGCACAATTTTTTCTTTCCTGACTTAAGCCCCTTACATTATTGGGCGGTATAATGTGAGTAAAGGGGGGTACTCACGGAGCGATCACTGCTTAAAATCTAAGCAATCTGACAGAATGCACTGGAACTGGAAAATTCAACCAATTTCTAGGCAGTATAATCCGACCATGGAAAGTACAAAACACACATATATATATATATATATATATATATATATATATATATACATACACACTGCTCCAAAAAATAAAGGGAACACTTAAACAACACAATGTAACTCCAAGTCAACCACACTTCTGTGAAATCAAACTGTCCACTTAGGAAGCAACACTGATTGACAATCAATTTCACATGCTGTTGTGCAAATGGAATAGACAACAGGTGGAAATTATAGGCAATTAGCAAGACACCCCTAATAAAGGAGTTGTTCTGCAGGTGGTGACCACAGACCACTTCTCAGCTCCTATGCTTTCTGGTTGATGGTTTGGTCACTTTTGAAAGCTGGCGGTGCTTTCACTCTAGTGGTAGCATGAGACGGAGTCTACAACCCACACAAGTGGCTCAGGTAGTGCAGCTCATCCAGGATGGCACATCAATGCGAGCTGTGGCAAGAAGGTTTGCTGTGTCTGTCAGCGTAGTGTCCAGAGCATGGAGGCGCTACCAGGAGACAGGCCAGTACATCAGGAGATGTGGAAGAGGCTGTAGGAGGGCAACAACCCAGCAGCAGGACCGCTACCTCCGCCTTTGTGCAAGGAGGAACAGGAGGAGCACTGCCAGAGTCCTGCAAAATGACCTCCAGCAAGCCATAGATGTGCATGTGTCTACTCAAACGATCAGAAACAGACTCCATGAGGGTGGTATGAGGGCCACAGGTGGGGGTTGTGCTTACAGCCCAACACCATGCAGAACGTTTGGCATTTGCCAGAGAACACCAAGATTGGCAAATTCGCCACTGGCGCCCTGTGCTCTTCACAGATGAAAGCAGGTTCTCACTGAGCACATGTGACAGACGTGACAGAGTCTGGAGACGCCAAGAAGAACGTTCTGCTGCCTGCAACATCCTCCAGCATGACCGGTTTGGCAGTGGGTCAGTAATGGTGTGGGGTGGCATTTCTTTGGGGGGCCACACAGCCCTCCATGTGCTCGCCAGAGGTAGCCTGACTACCATTAGGTACCGAGATGAGATCCTCAGACCCCTTGTGAGACCATATGCTGGTGCGGTTGGCCCTGGGTTCCTCCTAATGCAAGACAATGCTAGACCTCATGTGGGTGGAGTGTGTCAGCAGTTCCTGCAAGACGAAGGCATTGATGCTATGGACTGGCCCGCCCGTTCCCCAGACCTGAATCCAATTGAGCACATGTGGGACATCATGTCTCGCTCCATCCACCAACGCCACGTTGCACCACAGACTGTCCAGGAGTTGGTGGATGCTTTAGTCCAGGTCTGGGAGGAGATCCCTCAGGAGACCATCCGCCACCTCATCAGGAGCATGCCCAGGCATTGTAGGGAGGTCATACAGGCACGTGGAGGCCACACACACACTACTGAGCCTCATTTTGACTTGTTTTAAAGACATTACATCAAAGTTGGATCAGCCTGTAGTGTGTTTTTCCACTTTCATTTTGAGTGTGACTCCAAATCCAGACCTCCATGGGTTAATAAATTTGATTTCCATTGATAATTTTTGTGTGATTTTGTTGTCAGCACATTCAACTATGTAAAGAACAAAGAATTTAATAAGAATATTTCATTAATTCAAATCCAGGATGTGTTGTTTAAGGGTTCCCCATTATTTTTTTGAGCAGTATATATATATATATATATATATATATATATAATATTAGCCACGTTATTTTTTTGGCTGAAAAAACAAACAAACAATATCGCAATTTTAGCCTTATGGTCATTATTGATTTATACAGTCATAGGGGTATATGCAATTGCGTTCGAATTGCAGCAAATGTCGAAAAACGGGGCATTTTCGACACAAAAAAAATATTCAACAATGCAATACAATACTTTTCGACAAAAAAACGGACTTTCCAGATTTTTGAAATTCGACAGTTGACAAATTCGACATGTCTGCAATGTCCAAAAAACGGACTTTCCAGATTTTTGAAATTCGACAGTTGACAAATTCGACATGTCTGCAATGTTAAAAAAGCGGCTTTTCGACAAAAGTATATTCAATTGAAGAATGTCGATTCGACAACAGTGCTTTTCGACAGTAATTTCGTCAATTTCATTCCGCCTTACTTTGCTGGCGGAATCTAATAAAGAAATTTAAAACATGTTTTTTTGTGTTTTTTTATTGCTAATAGCATATCTATTTATATTAGAAGGGATTAGGTACTTGGTTTGTCTATTAGGAGACACAACTATTATTTATATATTTTTTTAAATAATATATTTTTTTTTAACTGACTAAAATAGAGAGAGCATGGTTTTCAGTGGGAAGGGGTGGGAATGGGTTAAAATCAAGAAAAAAAATGCGTGGGGTCCCCACTTCTCCTAAGCATAACCAGCCTCTGGCTTTTTGAGCCGGTCCTGGTTGTAAAAATACGTGAAAAAATTGACTGGGGATCCCCCGTATTTTTAGAACCAGCACCGGACTCTGCGTCCGGACCTGGTGCAAAAAATACGGGGGACAAAAAGCGTAGGGGTCCCCCATATTTTTAACACCAGCACCGGGCTCCGCTAGCTGGAGAGATAATGCCACAGCCGGGGGACACTTTTATACCGGTCCCTGTGGCCATGGCATTAAATCCCCAACTAGTCACCCCTGGCCGGGTACCCTGGAGGAGTGGGGACCCCTTAAATCAAGGGGTCCCCCCTCCAGCCACCCAAGGGCCAGGGATGAAGCCCGAGGCTGTCCCCCCCATCCATGGGCTGCGGATGGGGGGCTGATAGCCTTGTGACAAATCAAAGAATATTGTTTTTTGCAGAAGAACTACAAGTCCCAGCACGCCTCCCCGCAAGCTGGTACTTGGAGAACCACAAGTACCAGCATGCGGGGGGAAAACGTGCCCGCTGGTACCTGTAGTTCTTCTGCAAAAAAAATACCCAAATAAAAACAGGACACGCACACCGTGAAAGTAAAACTTTATTACATACATGCCGACACACACATACTTACCTATGTTCACACGCCGACCTCTGTCCACTTCTCCAAGTAGAATCCGGGGTACCTGTGAATAAAATTATACTCACCTAAATCCAGTGTATCCTGTTCTTTTTTTGTAATCCACGTACTTGGCAAAAAAACAAACCACATACCCGATCCACGCACTGAAAGGGGTACCATGTTTACACATGGGACCCCTTTCCCCGAATGCTGAGACCCCCCGTGACTCCTGTCACAGAGGGTCCCTTCAGCCAATCAGGGAGCGCCAGGTCGATGTGAGCAATGAATGATATTGCTAGCATTGTCTGGGACACTAATGGTGGCAAATTTAAATAATGGGCTGGCATTACAGAGTGGCTATTATGATAAATATTGTTAGATTTCAGATTGAACACACCCCACCCAAATCTAAATCTCTCTGCACATGTTACATCTGCCCCACCTGCAGTGCAACATGGTTTTGCCCAATTGCTTATTTTTATGGTTTGCTAACAAACCTGAATAACCCCCTATGTGTTTCATTGCTACAAACTTCATCAGCAGTGTAACTGAGATAAACAGCAATTACAAGCTTAACAGGAGGTAATATGTACAGGAATAGTTTGCAAATAATACATTAGTACAAAAGTAAAAGAGAAAGAACAAATGAAAAGTAAAAGAGAAGTCTCTTTGATCTTTGATTCATATGGAAGTGCAGTTGACACATACAGGCAGAGGCGGTACTACCGCCAGTGCAGGCAGTGCCTTGCACTGGGGCCCGCCGCTTTCAAGGGGCTCAAAGCCAGCGCGGCACGTAATGAGTCAAAATGACTCATTACATGCCGCCTGCCGCTGTGTGCTGCGGCCCGCAGCACACAGCGGCCAGTCCGGGGCCATATTGTGAGCAGGACAGTGTGCACTGTGTGCCGGTGTCCTCCTTTCACCCTCTAGCTGGTTCCCACTGCCTCACTGCCGCTTGCGTCCCTGTGGCCCCCCCCCCCCCCCCCCCCCCCAGCCTGCAGAGTGCGCGCTGGACCTGACTTCTGCTGCCGCTTGTGCTCCTGCCGTATCCCGGAGCTGCTGCCCGCCATCGCGGTACAGCAGCGCCGAGTCCACCTGCGCTCCCCGACTGCAATTGCTGTCTCTGCGGTGGGGTCTCCTTTTGGCAGCCTGCCAGGTGTCATCTGGCTCAAGCCCCGACTCCTGCTGCTGCCTGTACTGCTGTCGGATCCCAGAGCTCCCGCCCGCCATCCTGATAACGGGGCTGAGTGCTCCGGTGCCCTCCCTGGCCTCTCGGGCTATTTGTCCTTCATACAGCTGCCTCTGGTACCTCTCCGGAGGCCTCCCACCTTCCTTAACTGACTACTGAGACGGCATCTGGGTCCCTCTGCTGCATGTGTGCCTGCTGACTCCCGGACCATCCGGCCACCATTATTGGAGTGCGGGCTGCTTGAGTCTGCACCTCCCTCATTATGTCCTGCCTGCTCCTCGGCTTTCTCTCCTGCTACTAGAGGAATTGGGGGGAAAACATCTGCTGCCTGGTGAGTCACTGTGAGTGGGGGGAAGTTTATGAATGCAGCTCACCACTCTCTACCCCCTGTGAAGGTGTGCGCTGGTACAAACCTGCACTTGCACCGTTCCTCCCTGCTGAAAGCCTTACTGCGGCCATACCCTGAGCCTGGACTACCTGAGGCCCAGGTGTAAAAATCTGCAGTCTGTCACACGACCGCAGGGCTCCCCAAAAGATCCAGTGGCGAAACTACCACCAGACAGTGCACCGTTATATGAGTTGGTATTATTTTGTGGCCAGACCCCTTCCCCATGAAGCCACGCCCTGTATTTTTTGCGCGCGCCTACGGCGCGCACTGCCCCTGATTTACATAGATGGAGGAGGGGCTCCGATGCCGTTTCTTGCACACAGCGCTAAAATGTCTAGTTACGGCACTGTTGCTAGGTATCCATTTCTCTGGCCCTGAGCAGGTCCCCCTCAGCAGATCCTCTCTAGGGGTGAGGGGGTGGACTTGGACAGGATGAGGTGGGGCCCAAAGCATTTTGTTGCACCTGGGCCCGCTGCTCGCTAGTTCCGCCACTGCATACAGGTATATTGTATATTAGATTTTATAGCAGTTGCAGAGGGGTTGGTTAATTTTTGTGTTGTGGAGATTGGATTACTTAAAGGTTGCTTCCAACCCTATCCTTTTTAAAGTAAATTGACAGGATGTCACCATAACAAATTACAATTTACTTTGTACAATTTACTACCAGTACTGCTTTTTCAGTTAACGAAGATAAAAGGTGCCAAAAAAATTAAAACAATTAGTTATTCAAAAACAGTGTAATTACGTAAATCTTGCTATGCTTTGCAGGAACGATAACGCCCAAACAGAAAATTGGACCAAAATTTGGATTGCACCTCCAGTGTGTAGAATTTAATAAACTACAAAAATGCGAAAGCCCTCTCTCACTCATTCACTCACTGACTCATCACTAATTCTCTTACTTCCTGACATGTTAGGAAGAGGAAATTTAACATACAGTAGGTATTCTGCAGGTGGGAAATAGGAAAACTACATCATTAGAATTTTACTAAACCTCCCCTAAGGGGATGAAAAGAGGGTTGACATAATGGCGTCATTATCAATGTGCGGCTTGCGTGAACTGATAACGCCCAAATTGACAATCGGATCAAAAACGAGTTTTATGGTAAGAACTTACCTTTGTTAAAACTCTTTCTGCGAGGTACACTGGGCTCCACAAGGAATGGACAATAGGGCGTGTAGAGTAGGATCTTGATCTGAGGCACCAACAGGCTCAAAGCTTTGACTGTTCCCAGAATGCATAGCGCCGCCTCCTATATCACCCCGCCTCCCTGCACAGGATCTCAGTTTTTAGTTAACCAGTCCAATGCAGTAGCAGGAAAAGAGACGACAACGGTTAGTAGCCACAACACCGCATTCTCGCGACAGGAGACGTGTCAGCGGCTAATGCCATACCAACCCAAAGAAGCTAAGTGTGTCAGGGTGGGCACCTTGTGGAGCCCAGTGTACCTCGCAGAAAGAGTTTTAACAAAGGTAAGTTCTTACCATAAAACTCGTTTTCTGCTGTGGGGTACACTGGGCTCCACAATGAATGGACAATGGGGATGTCCTAAAGCAGTTCCTTATGGGAGGGGACGCACTGTAGCGGGCACAAGAACCCGGCGTACAAAGGAAGCATCCTGGGAAGCGACAGTATCGAAGGCATAGAACCTTATGAACGTGTTCACAGAGGACCACGTAGCCGCCTTGCACAATTGTTCAAGGGTCGCACCACATTGGGCCGCCCAAGAAGGTCCAACAGACCGAGTAGAATGGGCCTTAATGTGATCAGGAGCCGAGAGACCAGCCCTCACATAAGCATGTGCAGTCACCATTCTAATCCATCTGGTCAGAGTTTGCTTGTGAGCAGGTCAGCCACATTTGTGAAACCCAAACACAACAAAAAGAGAATCCGATTTTCTGATAGGAGCAGTTTTCTTCACATAGATACGGAGAGCCCATACCACATCCAAAGACCGCTCTTTGGGAGACAGATCAGGAGAAACAAGTGCTGGAACTACAATCTCCTGATTAAGGTGGAACGAAAAAACCACCTTAGGTAGATAGGCGGGACGAGTCCTAAGAACCGCCCGGTCACGGTGAAATATCAGATATGGGGAACTACAGGACAAGGCACTCAAATCCAACACTCTTCTAGCTGAAGCAATAGCCAGCAGAAACACCACCTTAAGGGAAAGCAACTTAAGGCCAGCTGAACCAAGAGGTTCAAACGGAGACTCTTGTAACGCCTCCAAAACCACCGACAAGTCCCAAGGAGCCACAGGCGGGACATAGGGAGGTTGGATACGCAACACGCCCTGAGTAAAGGTATGCACATCAGGTAAGGTCGCAATTTTTCTCTGAAACCACACCGACAAGGCAGATATTTGAACCTTGAGGGAGGCCAGACGCAGGTCTATGTCCAGGCCCTGCTGAAGAAAAGCCAACAACTTGGCTATACTAAACTTGGAAGCGTCATATTCGTTAGATGCGCACCAAACAAAGTAAGAATGCCAGACCCTATAGTAAATCTGAGCCGAAGCCGGTTTCCGGGCCCACAACATAGTTTGAATGACCGCCTCAGAAAACCCTTTAGCCCTTAAGACGGAAGCTTCAAGAGCCACGCCGTCAAAGACAGCCGGGCTAGGTCCTGGTAGACACAGGGGCCCTGAACAAGGAGGTCTGGGCATTGTGGAAGTAGAATTGGATGCTCTGACGATAGGCCTTGCAGGTCTGAGAACCTGTGCCGTCTGGGCCACGCTGGAGCTATGAGAAGCAGAATTCCTTTTTCTTGCTTGAACTTCCGAATTACCCTGGGCAGGAGTGACACCGGAGGGAACACGTACGGCAGCCGAAACCTCCACGGTACCGCCAGCGCATCCACGAATGCTGCTTGAGGATCCCTTGTCCTTGCCATGAAGACCGGAACCTTGTGATTGTGTCGAGACGCCATCAGATCTACGTCTGGAAGGCCCCACCTTTCCACTAGGAGTTGAAACACTTCTGGATGGAGGCCCCACTTGCCGGCATGCACGTCCTGACGACTGAGAAAGTCAGCTTCCCAATTCAGGACTCCCGGAATGAATATTGCTGATATGGCCGGTAGATGGCATTCTGCCCACTGTAGAATCCGTGAGACTTCCTTCATTGCTAGGCGGCTTTGAGTGCCGCCTTGATGATTTATGTAAGCCACTGTGGTGGCGTTGTCCGCCTGTACTTGAACAGGACGGTTCTGAATTGAATGCTGGGCTTGGTTCAAGGCATTGAAGACCACCCGCAACTTCAGAATATTGATCGAGAGGAGGGACTCCTCCTTGGTCCACCGCCCCTGAAGGGAGTGTTGCTCCAGCACCGCGCCCCAACCTCTTAGACTGGCATCTGTCGTCAACAGGACCCAGTCGGATATCCAGAACGGATGGCCCCTGTACAGTTGTTGGTCCCGGAGCCACCAGAGCAGCAACAGACGGACCTCCGGAGTCAATGAGATCATTTGAGACCTGATCCGGTGAGGCAGGCCATCCCATTTGGCTAGAATCAGCCTCTGGAGAGGGCGAGAATGAAATTGAGCGTACTCCACCATGTCGAATGCTGACACCATGAGGCCCAGCACCTGCATCGCCGAATGTATCGACACTTGCAGACAAGATAGGAAGAAACAAATCCTGTCCTGAAGTTTCAGGACTTTCTCCTGAGACAGGAACAACCGCTGGTTGTGAGTGTCCAATAGTGCTCCCAGATGCACCATGCTCTGAGTAGGGATCAGGGATGACTTCTTCCAGTTGATGAGCCATTTGTGGGCTTAAAGAAACCGGACCATCACATCTAGATGATGCAGGAGAAGTTCTGGGGAATTTGCCAGGATTAACAAGTCGTCCAAATACGGCAGTATCCTGACCTCTTGACGGCGGAGTACCACCATCATCACCGCCATGACTTTTGTAAAGACTCGCGGAGCCGTTGTTAATCCAAAAGGTAACGCCCGAAACTGGTAATGGCAGTTGCTAATCGCAAATCTCAGGTATTGCTGATGAGACACTGCTATAGGAACATGCAGGTAAGCATCCTGTATATCCAGGGAGACCATGAAGTCCCCAGGTTCCAAGTCCATAACTATAGAGCGAAGGGTTTCCATCCGGAAATTGGAAACCTTCACAAACCTGTTCAATGCATTGAGGTTGAAAATGGGCCGGGCGGACCCATTCGGTTTCGGGAGTAGAAACAGCGGAGAATAGTACCCCCAGCCCCTCTGCGCAAGAGGCACCTGTACTACGACTCCTGTATCCAGGAGGGTCTGTACCACCGAATGTAGAGTGTTTGCCTTTGTCTTTTCCAACGGGACATCTGTCTGGCAAAATCGATGAGGGGCTCGGTTTTTGAAGGCAATGGCATAACCTCGTGTGACGACTTCCCGTACCCAGGCATCTGAAGTGGTCTTCAACCATTCCTGGGTATACCCTAGAAGCCTGCCCCCCACTCTGGGAGCCCCCAGAGGGAGGCCCGCCCCATCATGTGGCAGGCTTATCTGTCTTGGAAGCTGGCTGACGGGCCGCCCAGGCTCTTTTGGGCTTAGGCTTACCAGGTTTGGAAGTGTGGGCCTGCTTGTTGTACGCCCGACCTTTTGCTTTACCTGAAGGACGAAAGGGGCGAAAGGAAGTACCTTTAGCCTTCGACACAGAAGGAGCAGTACTTGGCAGACAGGCAGTTTTGGCAGTAGCCAAGTCAGCCACAATCTTATTTAAATCCTCCCCAAACAGAATATCTCCCTTAAAAGGGAGTACCTCCAGGGTTTTTCTAGAGTCCAGATCTACAGACCAGGATCTCAGCCACAATATCCAGCGAACCAGGACTGATTTAGTAGAGGCCTTGGCTGCCAGGATACCGGCATCAGAAGCCGCCTCTTTAATATAACTGTGACAATATAAGACAAGCATTGTCTAGCATGGTCAGAGGAGATTTCAGCATCTAACTCCAAGGCCCATGCTTCAATGGCCTCTGCAGCCCAAGTAGCTGCAATAGTGGGCCTTTGTGCAGCACCCGTAAGGGTATAAATCGCTTTCAGACAACCCTCCACACGTTTATCCGTAGGCTCTTTTAGAGACGTGACGACGGTGACCGGTAGAGCTGAGGAAACCACCATCCTAGCCACATGTGAGTCCACTGGAGGAGTCGTTTCCCAATTATTAGACAGCTGCGGCGCGAGGGGATAGTGAGCTAGCATCTTCTTTTGAGGCACTAACTTCGCACCCGAGTTTTCCCAGGGTTCCTGACGTATATCAATTAGGTGGTCAGAGTGAGGTAAAACTTGTTTAATCACCTTCTGACGCTTGAACCTATCTGGTTTCTTAGGAGGAACGGATGGCTCGGGATCATCCGTAATCTGTAAAATTAACTTAATAGCCTCCAAGAGATCAGGAACATCCACATGTGAGCCACCCTCCCCATCAGCCGTATCTGAGTCAGAACCTGTGGGGTCAGTGTAAGTGCCGTCTTCATCCGACGAGGTGTCAGTGACAGCAGTGGATTGTGAGGAGACGAGCGCTCGCTTAGAGGACCCCTTGGACGTAGGCGAGCGACGGTCAGACTTTTTAGTAGTCAGGGACTGGTTCAACTTCTTTATTTGAGCAGATAAATCGTCCGCCCATGGCGGGTTAGCTGCAGGGAAGCGTGGAAAAAGCGGCCCACGGCGGGTCATTATATGCCCCCGTTGCCACCGTCCCATTGGGGGACAAGGAGCCCCCAGAACCAGAGCCCAAAGCTGCTATATTCTCCTCATAGGTATCTGCGGCTTCAGCAACACCGGCAGTGTGTTGAGCCCCAGAACCGTTACCCTCAGAAGCAGACATGATATAACTTGCAGTATCAGGTAACACAGTACAATTTGTCAGCAGCACAATACCTCTAGCCCAAACCCCTGTGCAGTGTAGTCAGCACCAGCAGAGATAAAGGAGAGATAGGGTGACTAAATCACAGAGAAAAATACGTAATACAGTATATCTTTGTGAAAATCCTATATTAGATAAAACCTGACGCACCAAGCCCCCTCAGGTTATAGAATATAGGGATAGCAGGTTGAGTGAAAGACACGAAATGGACACCACTCAGCTATCAAATGCACCCACAAATAGTCACAGTTTGTACAATGCAGAGGTTATTACTAACAATAATACTGCACTGGACTAGCTTACACAGCTATATAACAATAGATATAACAGTACACTGTAAGAACTGGATGTTTATCACAGGGTAATTGTACTAGAAAACCCTGACTAAATGCACTCTTTCTTACTAACACTGACTAAAAAAGGCAGGTAGAATACTTAAGTGTCTTGTAAAGTCACAGCACTGAAAACCAGGCGGCTTTACAAAGGAGGATTTGCCCAAGCATTTTCAGGAACAGTGAGCTGAGGGATAATGGCGCTGCAGACACTGCCAGGGAGTGAGGGAGAGACAGATATGCAGCTCCAGGGTGGGAACATTTGCAGAAAATGGCGCCCTGGGGCTGGGGGAGGGGCTTCAGGTCCAAGCTCTATCCCCCTGCTGGCAAAACCACCGGGTACTGCGGGCTCTAATAAAACGGTTTATAGAGAAAACCTGACCTGTCCCATGCCCTGGTGATCTAGTGGGATCGCCTGTACTGCCACAGTGTCCACCGCCAGCGCGCGCGGCTCGCCTCCCACTGACCGCGCCGGATCACGATAAAGACTGGGTCCCGCAAGCGGGACCCACTTACCACTTCCCGAAGCGCGGCCACGCGATCCCGAAGAGACCCCGTCGTGTGTGCCTGACAAGAAGAAAACCGGAGCCTCCCGCTGTAGTTACCCGGCAACCAGGGCTCAGGAGTGTACAGCGCCGCTGGGGAGAGCCGGAGCTGCAAACGTGAATGTCCACTGACATGTAACACTGCTGCTGCCCTTGAAGTCTTCACTTTTTTCCTCAGAAAAAAAGCTCTTCTTAGGGCTGCCTGGAGCAGCCCCTCTGTTAAGTGCCTGCTACTGTAGCACCAACTACAAAACTGAGATCCTGTGCAGGGAGGCGGGTGATATAGGAGGCGGCGCTATGCATTCTGGGAACAGTCAAAGCTTTGAGCCTGTTGGTGCCTCGGATCAAGATCCTACTCTACACCCCCTATTGTCCATTCCTTGTGGAGCCCAGTGTACCCCACAGCAGAAATTTGGATTGAACCACCAGTGTGTAGAATTTAATAAACTACAAAAATGGTCCTCTCACTTTTTACCGTATCTGCTATGGGTGCTCCTTGGGTAACGCCAAGAACCATGGATTAATATTTACTTACATTAAGACGTCTCAAATAAACATCTCTATAGATTTATCAAATTTTGAACACATTTATATTTACAACCGTGAAAATCAGAAACTCCCGTGAGAAGAAGAGTTAGACCAGCTAGTTTAACATAAGAGAGAGGATAGATATTTTTGCATCTTTTATCTTGTCTGACAGAGGGACTGGCCAAAAATGAGGCAGAGTGAAGGTTCACAGATTCTCCTGCTATACATTACATCTAACCGGAGTAGCAGATGCTGAGTAATACTCTTTCACTCATTTACACCTTTGTAGCTACAAGAACAACAACAAAAATACTAACTCTTCAGACAGAATGCTAGTAACCTTATTATTGTAACTTAAATTGTGACCTTTACCTCACTTTTGTCATGACCTCCAAAGCCAACATGTTTGGCCTTGGTACTGTCCTTACAATAGGAATGCAATGACCCCTAAGTACAAACACACTTGCATCTGTTTTTAATGAATAAAATATTTTATATATGTGTTTGATATACATTTAGATGTATAATACCCCTAGTGGTGCTGTTGTGTGTCAGTGTGGACCTTACCTTCTTTTTAGTACTCCCATGCCACAGTGCTGCAAGTATGGTGGTACGGGGCGGTACTTCGTACCGGTAAGAAATCGGCAGCCGGTACGCAGTCACTGTGTCGGGGAGTGGAGAGCGCAGCATGTGCCTCTCCTCTCCTGCCTCTCTCTTGCCCCTCTCCTGCCCAGTCAGTCCGGTCTCTCTCCCTCTGGCGGCGGCATGTATCACAATCAAACTCTGGTTCATGAGCCAATTAGAGCTCGCGGACCAGCAGCCAATCAGGAGCCGCCGCTGCCAGACTGAGCTCTAATTGGCTCATGGACTGGCGCCTGATTTGAGAAACACGCCACCACTGCCGGAGACCGATCTGAGGGCAAAAGAGGGGCAGGAGAGACACACTTTCCTATCCCCAACACTGTAACACTGCAGAGCTGGTCCCAGGAAGCAGCAGCAACAACAACAACGGTGAGTTGCACTGATGGGGGCATATGTGTATCTGGGACAGTGGTGACATATCTGGCACTGTGGGGGCATATCTGGCCCCGTGGGTGCATATGTGTGTCTTGCACTACGCTACTGAGGACATATCTGTATCTGGCACTGTGGGAGAATATGTGTATCTGGCATTGTGTGGACATATCTGGCACTGTGGGGGCATATCTGGCAACTTGGGGGCATATAACCATACACAATGTCAAAGCACAGTAAAGAAGGCAAGTAAGGTGCTAGCGTGCATAAAACGGGGAAGTGAGTCAAGGGACTCGGATGTAATCCTGCCGCTGTATAAAGCATTGGTACGTCCGCACCTGGAATATTGTGTTCAGTTTTGGGCACCACTATATAAAAAAGATATCGGTAAACTCGAAAGGGTTCAAAGGCGAGCTACTAAACTGATTAAAGGCCTAGAAGGACTGGACTATAAGGAAAGACTTACTAGGTTGAATATGTATACACTAGAAAAGAGGCGTCTAAGAGGAGATATTATTAATATCTTCAAATATGTAAAGGGACATCACAAAGAGTTATCAGAGGAATTATGTATTAAAAGAACACAGTTTAGGACACGTGGGCACTCGCTGCAGCTGGAGGAGAGAAAGTTCCGAACGCGATGGAGGAAAGGGTTCTTCACTGTTAGGGCAATTAGAATGTGGAATTCCCTGCCAGGGAAGGTGGTAATGGCGGACTCTGTAAATGGATTTAAAAAAGGAATGGATACATTTCTGAATGAAAATGATATCCAAGGTCATCATATTTAAAATATCAACTTGGTTAATCCGGGGGTTATATGAGTTATAATAGTTAACTAGTCATAAAACATTATTCAGCGGGTATGTAGAATCATCACAACTTAATACAGGTTGAACACGATGGGCAGTTTGCCTCTTTTCAACTTCAATTACTATGTTACTATGTTACTATATATGTATCTGGCACTGTGGGGGCATATGTGTATCTGGCACTATGGGGGTATATTTGTATCTGGTACTGTGGTGGCATGTATCTCTGGCACTGTGGGGGCATGTCTGGTGTCGAAGTCAAAAATATTACATAAAAAGAACATACAAACTACACACATTATGAGTCGCTATACTTGCAAATACGCGCAGCGAGCACAGCAATATATGGTAACACACGCATTTATACGGACATGCCACAGAGATGGATTCGACACTTATTTCATACAGTACATAATTATTTTAATATCAAGCGCCAGACACCATGATGATTTAAAATTATATAATGAAGTAATGTCATGTATGTGTATTATTTGAACGAAGCAAGATAGACCGGTCATATTTACTATTAAAGCAACCAGATTAATGTGTAGATTCATTTGATACTTGTTATAAAGTTGTAGGACATTGCAACAAATAATTATGATTAAATGTATGTAAGCTAAAATCACTTTTATTAGAACAATAGCTATTCCAAACAGGTAGTGGACAGGAAGCTCAGGCCAGCCCCTTTGGATGTCCCCAAGGCTGAACCTGTTTAGCATATACAAAGAGACTAGTGACTCATCATGAATGAGTAAGTTCCCTCCCCAAAAAACTAGATAACACATTGCTGATCACACAGGAGGTCAGTTCCTGTTCTGTCTCAGACGATGGGGTATATTTACTAAAATTCATAATTTTCAGAATGAGGTTAAAGTACAAACACGAATGACATCGAATGTGTGAAATTGCAACTTTTTGAATTTATTACGACTAATTTACTATGCTGTCGTATTCTGCATTTTCGTGTTTTCCGATGTCGATGTCATTCGTATTTTTTGGCAGTGTTTTACGGGAGTGAATAGTAAAACACTGCCGACATTAACACAATGAATCTCGGCCGGATCTGTGAGATCCGTGCAGGGCTTCATTGTGCACCTTTTGTAAAAAAAATAAAGTGTTAAAAATAAAAATAAAAATGCGTGGGGTCTCCCCTCCTACGCAAAAAAAACAACCGTAAACCCGACCACGCACTGAAAGGGGTCCCACTCCTCCAGGGTACCCCGGCCAGGGGTGACTAGTTGGGGATGTAATGCCAGGGCCGCCAGGACCACAATAAAAGTGTCCCCCGGCTCTGGCATTTTGTACCTGGCTAGTGGAGCCCGGTGCTGGTTCAAAAAATACGGAGGACCCCTACGCTTTTTGTCCCCCGTATTTTTTGCACCAGGACCAGGCGCAGAGCCCGGTGCTGGTTGATGAAATATGGGGGAACTCCTGTCATTTTTTCCCCATATTTTGACAACCAGGACCGGCTCAAAGAGCCCGAGGCTGGTTTTGCTTAGGAGGGGGGACCCCACGCATTTTTTTTCTTACATTTAACACTTTCCCACCCCTTCCCACTGATAAACATGCACGGATCTCACGGATCCGTGCATGCCTATCAGAACACGGTAAAAAAAGCAGGTCTATTTGAAAACTGCTTTTTTTTGCGATTTGTATTTATTCACGGCAGTGTTTGGCTATTGCCGGCAGTGTTTGTGAAATACAAATTTTAGTAAATTACCGAGTTCTACCAAATAACAGGCGTATTTGACCGATGGTGTATTCATTTGTAATTTTTTTCTTTGACTTCAACAAAAATACGAATGCCCTCATCACTGCCGTGATTTGAGTTTAGTAAATTCCCGAGATGACACTTTGAAGAAAAAACACCATCTCTGTCAAAATCGGGAGCTTAGAAAATATACCCCGATGATGGAGTTCCAGCATGATTTTACAGAAAGAGAGAGAGTGATATGGAGAGACTTTTATACGACAAAGATATGGTGATGTATTTGCTGTAACTGGCCTGTAACTGTAACTGTATGTAACTGTATGTATTAACTGCTTACTGTATGAGTTGTAACTATAGGTATACTGTACATTGTAATATATTCAATCCAGATCCTTTTAGTAACAAATATATACATCAATGAACTTTGGAACTCAGATAATGTGTGGGTGTATTGTTTTCTCTTATGGGATGCAGTGTTTTGCGATGTACAGCGCACTTTTATCGTATATGGTAATAAGAGGTGTAGGCGTTTACAATATATATTAGAGCGGGCATTTTAAATATTTGTGAGAAAGCAATTTGGCATTCACAGATGAGGGCTCTTACGGGATATCAGGGTCTTAATGATGCACTGTACATTACAAACGCAGCTGTAATCGACCAGCTCCGATGGACGCATCGCGACGCTGATGAAAATAACATCCACGTGTATTGTTGTGATATCAGTAAGCAAATTATATGAAATTTCAAGGGACAATGCATTTCTCATAATATTTAAGATGCTAAAATGTATTTTTATTGTTGCAAAACAAAATTCAAATAAGTCATATTGTGTTTGATTCAGATTGGATTGTGTATCTGTTAAGTAGGGTTAAAAGTACATTTAAAAGTTGCTGCATATCCTTGATATAGGTTTTTTTTTTTAACTCAGGCCTAAAATAACTTCTGGTGCTTGTATAATGTGTGATTTCTTTGTGACAAAAGGAAGCCGCATGGTCTGCCCTCCATTTTGGATTAACCACATGGCCTGTCCACCATTTTGTGTAAACCTCATGGATGTGGAAGGGGGAGGAGCAGTTGCCATTTTAGGAAGGTCATTTTCTAAATAGCTGATTTTCAGTCTGCTCAGAATAATCAGTTTCCTTGGTCACATCAAACACCATTTATGAGTTACCAATGCATTCATTTAACCCATGCCATAGTCAATTACAAATAGCTTCAATTGGGCCTAGTGAGAGTAAATGGTAAGATAAATGCTTGGCTTGGGGTAAGAAATCCCACACACATAGAAAAAGGAAAAAAAGGGTTTTGGTTTTTCCCCCCTCTTTTTCCTTCCAAGACTTTTAGAATCTGCTTGCTATAGGATAGCCATTGAAATGCAAATTAACCTGTGTAACTGTTTTTTTTTTAGCAGTGGAAAAGCAAATAGCTTTGATATGCAAATAAGAGACACCTTGTCTCATAGGAGACCAGTGAATGGTACATATATATAATATTATTATAATTATGTGTATATTTATATCAGTGTATGTTCTGCAAGATAGCTATCCAATCTGAATCATATCATTTAAATTATTGATTATTGCTAGAGTCATTATATATCTATGTGAAATAGGATACATTTGTTGCTATATAGGTAAATTTGAAATAACAGTATTTTAAGGAAGTAAGCGTTAAGACACAAACGCAGGTCTGCATAAAAGTTTATACAGAACAAGTTGTGTCTAGTGGGCAATAGTAATTAGTATTGTTCACATTCATAGAGCAGTGTGATTTGTTTTATTGCGGATGCAGGGTTTTGTACACGTGTCTCGGACAAAGTAAAGGACTGCGCACGCAGCGTAAGAGACACGTATGGTCGCGTGTTTGCGCAAAGTGCGTAAGAATGCGGGCGCTGAGTACAAATTATACAATAGTGTTGTTTAGTTCAGAGGTGGGATAGTAGACATTTAATACAATAGCACATAACTATCAGATTTTAAAAGCAGGTTACTCTAAATTTAGTTTAAAAACTGTATTGCCTCTGGGGTAAAGCTGCCTATCTGAATGAATTGAAATTTTCTGTACAGAAAAACCAAAGTGTATTTGAGTGAGCGAACGTAGGAGTGAGTGGATATTGAACCCAGGGAATTCGGGATTCCGTAGTGTGGTACATCAAGTAAGTGGAGGCTTGGTGGCGTGTGGCGGCTGACTCATGTTAATATAGATTGAAATACGCAAATCATGAGGAGATTTACAGAGGAGCGTAATAGGGAATTGTGCATTGTGTAGTATTGAAGTAAAAAGGTTTTTTGTTATGCTCCGAGCTGAGGGTCACAGTTTGTACATTGACCCATGGTTGTACGGCAGATAGGTAACAAGTACCTATACGCTGTGCGATTGGACCGCGTGTTTGTGGGTGCGATACATAGCGCAACTTGATACCCCTTTTACGAGCTTTTGCGTAAAATCGTGGTATCATTAGCGCTGTATAGAGCATACGCAAGCATGATTTGTGTATAAAAAAAGTGTATAGGGAGTTTTTGCTGGTCTTTCTCAGGAAAATCTCCAGCGGCCGATATTTACTGGAAAAGGTAAGTCACTCCTAACACTTCCAGTAAATAGAAACCAATAGGGCCTCACTGGGTACGCGGTGTTCACTATTGGAGTGAGTCGCGGTACTCAGCGGCGAAGGAGCGAGTGAAAGCGCTAGGTGTCTTTCACCATCTATCTGCGGTGTGCATTGAGGATTGCGTTTATTGGCAAAAAGTCCGCGATGGGATCCAATTGCACAAGCAGTGGGCGTTTGGTAGCTAGGGTTCAGGCTGAAGAAGAGTTGGTACCGAGAAGGTCAGACTCGGGACCGAGAAGGTCAGAAGTGCGACCGAGAGGGTCAGCAAGGTTTATTATGTGTGAAAAGTATGGTTCACACACGGAGGCTTTTTGCAATGAATGGTTACGTATGACTGACAAAGATAGGGTACCATTCCCTAGGGTGGGCAGCTTTGAACCAGAGGTATTACAGAACTTAAGGATAAGGATATGCCTGATAAAATCAAGAAAACAAAGGGTCAGACATACAGAGTGTTTAAACCTGTGGCAGCAAGAGGGGTTGGTGAGTTTGATCCTAAGGTATTGCAGGTGGTATGTCTAACCAAAGTCATATAAGACAAGAATGGAAATATAAGAACTGTTTGAACTTGTAGCAACAATAAACAAGTAGGAAGAAAAAAAGAGAATGCAAGTACACCGCCATATGTAGATGTGGAAGCATTTACGGCCAGCATACAAACTATACAAAATAATAAAAATATGAAAAATATGACTGTAACCTATATATGTACTAATGAATGTTGAAGTTTTATTTAGGAGGAGAAGGTGACCTGATTGTTTTCAGCCATTTCTCATGCACCCAGAGGAGTATCCAACCGGTAAAAGAAGAGCAGTAGCCTGTGGGGGAAGTGGCTAAGACCAGTGGAACAGGTAAGTATGGTATCATTTGTGTACATATATAGTAAAACCCAAAAATAAAATAAAAAAATCAAGAAAGTAATGTCAGAAATGGAGAAAAATCTGTCCGCACATTAGTAAAGCGGACAGAGACAAGGTAACCCCCGGGTATTTCTTTTAGTTACCATATAAGAAGTATTTATTCCTAGTAATGCCCCTAGTCAAGATGAGCTCGGAAATGTTTGTTGGACCATGTACAGACCCTTAATACGGGATGAGAAGGATTGAATGAATACTTCGCATGACCTAGAAGTTTGTTAAACTTTTTTGTTTTGTTTTTGTCTCTTGCAGTAATAGAAAACTCTCCATCTGGATAAGACCACTGGTAAACACTAATGGGAGGTGGCTGTCTCCGTGCAAATGGACGGGCTCAATAAGGCATTGAGTGTCAGGGTGCAGACTTCTTTGCAAAATTGGAAAGGGGTCCCAGTAGCTAATCTTAGATAGTGTGCTATTGAACATCACAAGAATAGTGCTAGATGCAGAGAACAACAGGTGGAGAGGTTGAGGACGGTAAGTATACTGGCACATACAGGAAAGACCCATCAGTCCAAACCACAGATCCCAAATGGTCAATAATATGTTACACTTGTAGGAAGGAAGGGCATTTTGCCAGAGATTGTAGGAGTAGCAGGACACATAGTCAATATAGATCCCCTAGACAGAAAACACAAACCACATTATTAAACACATAGACGGGACCAAGGGACATATAGTAAGGAATCATAAGCCATATAAAAAACACAGATTCGGCTAATGGGAAGAACAAAATAAATGCAACATTACCCTTTGACAAAACTTGCTGGGGTTAAGATGGGGCCTCTAAACTTTTGCTTCTTTTTCCTAGCAGAAATGGCCCCTGATTAACTTAATTTTGTTAGATATGATATACATATACTCTGCTCCCGCTCAGGAAGTACAAAGTATGTTAGACACCCACGAAGACTAATGTCGCATTCTACTGTTCTAGATGCATGTCCATCACAGGTAGAGGAAATTATCTCACAGATACCGGGTTCCCTATGAACTTAGGATGGACAGGACACTGGATTGATGGCTGGGATAGTCCCAATAGCGATATGATAAACACAGAATTTTTTTTTAAGGGGAGTAGACCAAGTAGAGAATCACTTCCCCGTAGTGCCCAATCCAGTTGTCAAATTTTTATAAAATCTTCACCTCTACAAACTCATCTGTCACCAACCTCTATTCTGTTTCTCTACAGTTTCCTCCTCATCTTTTGCGTTCACACAGGGTGGTACAATACATGGACCCAAGTACAGTTCAAACTCCACATGCCTAGGTCCTTCAGAGTTCTGCCCGAACCCAGTATATCTCAACAGCACGATAACACCAGTATTACTGCAGTGTGCCTTGTCATGCACAAAGTAGAGATGTGCACCGGAAATTTTTCGGGTTTTGTGTTTTGGTTTTGGGTTCGGTTCCGTGGCCGTGTTTTGGGTTCGAACGCGTTTTGGCAAAACCTCACCGAATTTTTTTTGTCGGATTCGGGTGTGTTTTGGATTCGGGTGTTTTTTTCAAAAAACCCTAAAAAACAGCTTAAATCATAGAATTTGGGGGTCATTTTGATCCCAAAGTATTATTAACCTCAATAACCATAATTTCCACTCATTTTCAGTCTATTCTGAACACCTCACACCTCACAATATTATTTTTAGTCCTAAAATTTGCACCGAGGTCGCTGGATGACTAAGCTCAGCGACCCAAGTGGCCAACACAAACACCTGGCCCATCTAGGAGTGGCACTGCAGTGTCACGCAGGATGGCCCTTCCAAAAAACACTCCCCAAACAGCACATGACGCAAAGAAAAAAAGAGGCGCAATGAGGTAGCTGTGTGACTAAGCTCAGCGACCCAAGTGGCCGACACAAACACCTGGCCCATCTAGGAGTGGCACTGCAGTGTCACGCAGGATGGCCCTTCCAAAAAACACTCCCCAAACAGCACATGACGCAAAGAAAAAAAGAGGCGCAATGAGGTAGCTGTGTGAGTAAGCTAAGCGACCCTAGTGGCCGACACAAACACCTGGCCCATCTAGGAGTGGCACTGCAGTGTCAGGCCGGATGGCCCTTCCAAAAAATACTCCCCAAACAGCACATGACGCAAAGAAGAAAAAAAAGAGGCGCAATGAGGTAGCTGTGTGACTAAGATAAGTGACCCTAGTGGCCGACACAAACACCTGGCCCATCTAGGAGTGGCACTGCAGTGTCACGCAGGATGGCCCTTCCAAAAAATACTCCCCAAACAGCACATGACGCAAAGAAGAAGAAAAAGAGGCGCAATGAGGTAGCTGTGTGACTAAGATAAGCGACCCTAGTGGCCGACACAAACACCTGGCCCATCTAGGAGTGGCACTGCAGTGTCACGCAGGATGGCCCTTCCAAAAAACACTCCCCAAACAGCACATGACGCAAAGAAAAATGAAAGAAAAAAGAGGTGCAAGATGGAATTGTCCTTGGGCCCTCCCACCCACCCTTATGTTGTATAAACAGGACATGCACACTTTAACCAACCCATCATTTCAGTGACAGGGTCTGCCACACGACTGTGACTGAAATGACGGGTTGGTATGGACCCCCACCAAAAAAGAAGCAATTAATCTCTCCTTGCACAAACTGGCTCTACAGAGGCAAGATGTCCACCTCATCATCATCCTCCGATTCATCACCGTGTACATCCCCCTCCTCACAGATTATCAATTCGTCCCCACTGGATTCCACCATCACAGCTTCCTGTGTACTTTGTGGAGGCAATTGCTGCTGGTGAATGTCTCCATGGAGGAATTGATTATAATTAATTTTAATGAACATCATCTTCTCCACATTTTCTGGAAGTAACCTCGTACGCCGATTGCTGACAAGGTGAGCGGCTGCACTAAACACTCTTTCGGAGTACACACTTGTGGGAGGGCAACTTAGGTAGAATAAAGCCAGTTTGTGCAAGGGCCTCCAAATTGCCTCTTTTTCCTGCCAGTATACGTACGGACTGTCTGACGTGCCTACTTGGATGCGGTCACTCATATAATCCTCCACCATTCTTTCAATGGTGAGAGAATCATATGCAGTGACAGTAGACGACATGTCCGTAATCGTTGGCAGGTCCTTCAGTCCTGACCAGATGTCAGCATCAGCAGTCGCTCCAGACTGCCCTGCATCACCGCCAGCAGGTGGGCTCGGAATTCTGAACCTTTTCCTCGCACCCCCAGTTGCGGGAGAATGTGAAGGAGGAGATGTTGACAGGTCGCGTTCCGCTTGACTTGACAATTTTCTCACCAGCAGTTCTTTGAACCCCTGCAGACTTGTGTCTGCCAGAAAGAGAGATACAACGTAGGTTTTAAATCTAGGATCGAGCACGGTGGCCAAAATGTAGTGCTCTGATCTCAACAGATTGACCACCCGTGAATCCTTGTTAAGCGAATTAAGGGCTCCATCCACAAGTCCCACATGCCTAGCGGAATCGCTCAGTGTTAGCTCCTCCTTCAATGATCTAGCTTCTTCTGCAAAATCCTGATGAGGGGAATGACCTGACTCAGGCTGGCAGTGTCTGAACTGACTTCACGTGTGGCAAGTTCAAAAGGTTGCAGAACCTTGCACAACGTTGAAATCATTCTCCACTGCGCTTGAGACAGGTGCATTCCACCTCCTATATCGTGGTCAGTTGTATAGGCTAGAATGGCCTTTTGCTGCTCCTCCAACCTCTGAAGCATATAGAGGGTTGAATTCCACCTCGTTACCACTTCTTGCTTCAGATGATGGCAGGGCAGGTTCAGGCGTTTTTGGTGTTGCTCCAGTCTTCTGTACGTGGTGCCTGTACGCCGAAAGTGTCCCGCAATTCTTCTGGCCACCGACAGCATCTCTTGCACGCCCCTGTCGTTTTTAAAATAATTCTGCACCACCAAATTCAAGGTATGTGCAAAACATGGGACGTGCTGGAATTTGCCCAGATTTAATGCACACACAATATTGCTGGCGTTGTCCGATGCCACAAATCCACAGGAGAGTCCAATTGGGGTAAGCCATTCTGCGATGATCTTCCTCAGTTGCCGTAAGAGGTTTTCAGCTGTGTGCGTATTCTGGAAAGCGGTGATACAAAGCGTAGCCTGCCTAGGAAAGAGTTGGCGTTTGTGAGATGCTGCTACTGGTGCCGCCGCTGCTGTTCTTGCGGCGGGAGTCAATACATCTACCCAGTGGGCTGTCACAGTCATATAGTCCTGAGTCTGCCCTGCTCCACTTGTCCACATGTCCGTGGTTAAGTGGACATTGGGTACAACTGCATTTTTTAGGACACTGGTGAGTCTTTTTCTGAGGTCTGTGTACATTTTCGGTATCGCCTGCCTAGAGAAATGGAACCTAGATGGTATTTGGTACCGGGGACACAGTACCTCAAACAAGTCTATAGTTGGCTCTGCAGTAATGATTGATACCGGAACCACGTTTCTCACCGCCCAGGATGCCAAGGCCTCAGTTATCCGCTTTGCAGCAGGATGACTGCTGTGATATTTCATCTTCCTCGCAAAGGACTGTTGGACAGTCAATTGCTTGGTGGAAGTAGTAAAAGTGGTCTTACGACTTCCCCTCTGGGATGACCATCGACTCCCAGCAGCAACAACAGCAGCGCCAGCAGCAGTAGGCGTTACACTCAAGGATGCATCGGAGGAATCCCAGGCAGGAGAGGACTCGTCAGAATTGCCAGTGACATGGCCTGCAGGACTATTGGCATTCCTGGGGAAGGAGGAAATTGACACTGAGGGAGTTGGTGGGGTGGTTTGCGTGAGCTTGGTTACAAGAGGAAGGGATTTACTGGTCAGTGGACTGCTTCCGCTGTCGCCCAAAGTTTTTGAACTTGTCACTGACTTATGATGAATGCGCTGCAGGTGACGTATAAGGAAGGATGTTCCGAGGTGATTAACGTCCTTACCCCTACTTATTACAGCTTGACAAAGGCAACACACGGCTTGACACCTGTTGTCCGCATTTCTGTTGAAATACTTCCACACCGAAGAGCTGATTTTTTTGGTATTTTCACCAGGCATGTCAATGGCCATATTCCTCCCACGGACAACAGGTGTCTCCCCGGGTGCCTGACTTAAACAAACCACCTCACCATCAGAATCCTCCTTGTCAATTTCCTCCCCAGCGCCAGCAACACCCATATCCTCCTCATCCTGGTGTACTTCAACACTGACATCTTCAATCTGACTATCAGGAACTGGACTGCGGGTGCTCCTTCCAGCACTTGCAGGGGGCGTGCAAATGGTGGAAGGCGCATGCTCTTCACGTCCAGTGTTGGGAAGGTCAGGCATCGCAACCGACACAATTGGACTCTCCTTGTGGATTTGTGATTTCGAAGAACGCACAGTTCTTTGCTGTGCTTTTGCCAGCTTAAGTCTTTTCATTTTTCTAGCGAGAGGCTGAGTGCTTCCATCCTCATGTGAAGCTGAACCACTAGCCATGAACATAGGCCAGGGCCTCAGCCATTCCTTGCCACTCCGTGTGGTAAATGGCATATTGGCAAGTTTACGCTTCTCCTCCGACGATTTTATTTTAGATTTTTGAGTCCTTTTTTTACTGATATTTTGTGTTTTGGATTTTACATGCTCTGTACTATGACATTGGGCATCGGCCTTGGCAGACGACGTTGATGGAATTTCATCGTCTCGGCCATGACTAGTGGCAGCAGCTTCAGCACGAGGTGGAAGTGGATCTTGATCTTTCCCTATTTTTGGAACCTCAACATTTTTGTTCTCCATATTTTAATAGGCACAACTAAAAGGCACCTCAGGTAAACAATGGAGATGGATGGATACTAGTATACTTATGGATGACGAGTGACTGACGACACAGAGGTAGCTACAGCCGTGGACTACCGTACTGCGTCTGCAAGTATAGAGATGATAATGATATAAAAAAAATATATATATCACTACTGCAGGTATATATAATATAATGACGGACCTGCTGGACACTGTCAGCAGACTCCTAAACTACTAGTATGAAGAAGATAGAAAAAAAAACCCCACCACAGGTAGGTATACAATTATGGACGAGCACTGATGAAACAGAGGTAGCTACAGCCGTGGACTACCGTACTGCGTCTGCTAGTATAGAGATGATAATGATATAAAAAATATATATATATCACTACTGCAGGTATATATAATATATTGACGGACCTGCTGGACACTGTCAGCAGACTCCTAAACTACTAGTATGAAGAAGATAAAAAAAAAACCCCACCACAGGTAGGTATACAATTATGGACGAGCACTGACGACACAGAGGTAGCTACAGCCGTGGACTACCGTACTGCGTCTGCTAGTATAGAGATGATAATGATATAAATAATATATATATATCACTACTGCATGTATATATAATATAATGACGGACCTGCTGGACACTGTCAGCAGACTCCTAAACTACTAGTATGAAGAAGATAGAAAAAAAAAACCCACCACAGGTAGGTATACAATTATGGACGAGCACTGACGACACAGAGGTAGCTACAGCCGTGGACTACCGTATTGCGTCTGCTAGTATAGAGATGATAATTATATAAAAAATATATATATATCACTACTGCAGGTATATATAATATAATGACGGACCTGCTGGACACTGTCAGCAGACTCCTAAACTACTAGTATGAAGAAGATAGAAAAAAAAAAACCCACCACAGGTAGGTATACAATTATGGACGAGCACTGACGACACAGAGGTAGCTACAGCCATGGACTACCGTACTGCGTCTGCTAGTATAGAGATGATAATGATATAAAAAATATATATATATCACTACTGCAGGTATATATAATATAATGACGGACCTGCTGGACACTGTCAGCAGACTCCTAAACTACTAGTATGAAGAAGATAGAAAAAAAAAACCCACCACAGGTAGGTATACAATTATGGATGAGCACTGACGACACAGAGGTAGCTACAGCCGTGGACTACCGTACTGCGTCTGCTAGTATAGAGATGATAATGATATAAAAAATATATATATATCACTACTGCAGGTATATATAATATAATGACGGACCTGCTGGACACTGTCAGCAGACTCCTAAACTACTAGTATGAAGAAGATAGAAAAAAAAAACCCACCACAGGTAGGTATACAATTATGGACGAGCACTGACGACACAGAGGTAGCCACAGCCGTGGACTACCGTACTGCGTCTGCTAATATAGAGATGATAAAGATGATAGAGATGAACAAAAAATATATAACACTACTGCAGGTAAATATTTATATAATATAATGAATGACGGACCTGCTGGACACTGTCAGCAGAATGCGTTTATAGAATAAAAAAAAAAAACACCACAGGAGTGTTTAACTTTTTCAGGCAGACAATATACTGGTGGTCACTGGTCAGTCACACTGGCAGCAAAAGTGTGCACTGTACTCCTGCTATAACTGCACCCCAGTCTCCCCCACAATTCAGCTGTGTGAGCAGTGAGCACTCAGCACAGTCAGATATACATAGATGATATTATCATGCAGCACACTGAGGCTGAGCACAGATATGGTATGTGACTGTGTATCGTTTTTTTTCAGGCAGAGAACGGATTATATTAAATAATAAATAAAACTGGTGGTGGTCACTAGTAACTATCAGCAAAACTCTGCACTCTGAGTACTCCTAATGCTCCCCAAAATTACTAAGTTAGTAGTAAATCAACTCAAGCGTCTCTATCTATTCTAACGGAGAGGACGCCAGCCACGTCCTCTCCCTATCAATCTCAATGCACGTGTGAAAATGGCGGCGACGCGCGGCTCCTTATATAGAATCCGAGTCTCGCGATAGAATACGAGCCTCGCGAGAATCCGACAGCGGGATGATGACGTTCGGGCGCGCTCGGGTTAACCGAGCAAGGCGGGAAGATCCGAGTCTGCCTCGGACCCGTGTAAAAAGGCTGAAGTTCGGGGGGTGTTCGGATTCCGAGGAACCGAACCCGCTCATCTCTAGCACAAAGAATGGAGAATGGGAATACTGGTGAAGGGAAATTTTGTATAGACACTGATATACCTGTTGGTGAATGGCAAACCTGACATTTTCTTTTTCATTTTCTTCTCCTTTCTCTCCTCTAGATATGTTTTTTTTTTTGAGTTATGCTCATGGTACTCTACATTGCAAACACACGATAGTAAATTAAGATACAAAAATTTGTGCTCCCTACAGGAAAAGGCAGTCTGGAGGACAAAGGGGTATGGCCAGGAGTCCTCAGGACTGTGGGCAGGTGGACACGGTAAGCTAGTAGCCCCCAGAGCATACCTTCCAAGTGTAGCTGAGGTAGCACACGGTCTGACTCATCTAGCCAAAGAGGGTAGGTGCAGGCTGATGAGAGCCTACTGGTGTGCGCCAGGATTCTATTCTCATGCAGGTAAGAGAGCAATGACCTGTTTTGCTTGCTTGAGGAAGAATTTTTGGAAAGCAATACCAACAGAGCCATATCATATCCCTCCTGCAGACGGATCTTTTCAGGAAATACAAATCGACTTCGTACAGTTAACACCCTTTAGGAATTATTGTTATGTATTGGTGTGCACTGATGTTTTCTCAAACTGGGTAGAGGCATTTCCTACCGCCACGGATGCTGCTGTGTTTACCGCAAAGAAAAATTGCGCAGAAATTTGTGTGTAGATAATGGTACCCCTAGAAGTAGGAGCAAAGCTTGAAATTGGACTATTGTGATCATAGATACTGCCACTAGTATTATGTAGCTTCGGAACCACTCCCAGATAATGAATCACCCTCTTCGAAATTTGTTTTTGTTTTGGTATTTGTGTCTTTTTTGGGTTGTTTTTGGAAGACAACCTTATATCATGATTGATCCGCACAATGATCAGAAATACACCAATGAGGTGACAGTACAGTACCTTATTGAGATGAGCCAGATTTGAGAACTTGACAAAAGAACTTGAAACTGTTGATTGCTGATATGCCAAATACTAACTGTCTTGATTGTGAACCAAGAGACTGTGTGATTGTTCTTACGCTCAGGTTGCCTAATAGACAGGTGGGAAGGACCATACCAAGTTTTGTTGACAGCACTATCCCAGTGAAAGTAGCCGAGAGAGAGACTTGGGTCCACGATTCCCATTGCAGGAAACTCGGTAGTCCGGAAGGAACTCGTAAATGGAGTGAGATCGCAAAAGTATCACCAGAGACTCTGTTCCGTGAAGACTGAGAGGCGGCACTGTTGAACACTACCTGAGCGTACTAAAGGATTGCAGAAAGACCAGTCATTGTAATTGATTTGTTATGAACAAGAGTTGTTTTGTTCTATTTCTCTTTTCTTTCCCGCTGACAAACATTTTTTTTCAGGATATTCTATTTTTGCAAGGTTTTTTTTATGAGGAGTCGAGTGTGGGACTGGAACTGGTTCTGGAGGAAGGAGTGATTTCCTTATAGGATCCCAGGATTAGCCGATCAGTTTGTTAAAATCAGAGAAAAATCAAAGGTCTAGTAGTTATGGAGTTCAGAGGTAATCAGGAACAATCAGACAATGGCTATTCACACATTGCAGATAAAGAGCTCATTAATATATGTGGAAGAAAGGTTTATGAATGGCTCTCCCCGAACTCCGAAAGTTTATGTTATTTAGGAAGGACACTACTTATAACCCTTGTTCAATGATTAAACAGATCTAGCATAAGTTACAGAAATGGAAACAATGTTCAGAAATGATAGGAATATGTAGATCATGAAAATTTTATATGTCACTGTCACGATTTGTTAGTGTCTTCTTCATCTACCCAGCAGAACCTCAATCAAATCCAAACATCAGTGTACAAAGATGTAGGTACATGTATGTGTGAAATGTTCGTCGCAAATTAGACAAAGCACTGTCCCAGCATACTCTATAGGTTGAATGTTGTCCCACACCCAACCAGTGGTCCCGTGACTGCCGAGTGCATATAGGGGATGTCTCGTCCTCCTCCCTGTCTTCCCCAAATATAGTCAAGTGTCTGATTTGCGAAATGCATACATACTTGTGTCTAGGTCACCGATTATTGTATGAAATTTTTTTTTCTCTTATGTTAATAATTGATGGCAGTTATTGTTTGCTGCCAAAGGATGGACTGTCGAAGTCAAAGATATTACATAAAAAGAACATACAAACTACACACATTATGAGTCGCTATACTTGCAGATACGCGCAGCGAGCACAGCAATATATGGTAACACACGCATTTACACGGACATGCCACAGAGATGGACTCAACACTTATTTCATACAGTACATAATTATGTTAATATCAAGCACCAGACATCATGATGATTTAAAATTATACAATGAAGTAATGTCATGTATGTGTATTATTTGAACGAAGCAAGATAGACCGGTCATATTTACTATTAAAGCAACCAGATTAATGTGTAGATTCAGTTGATACTTGTTATAAAGTTGTATGACATTGCAACAAATAATTATGATTAAATGTATGTAAGCTAAAATCACTTTTATTAGAACAATAGATATTCCAAACAGGTAGTGGACAGGAAGCTCAGGCCAGCCCCTTTGGACGTCCCCAAGGCTGAACCTGTTTAGCATATACAAAGAGACTAGTGACTCATCATGAATGAGTAAGTTCCCTCCCCCAAAAAACTAGATAACACATTGCTGATCACACAGGAGGTCAGTTCTTGTTCTGTCTCAGACGATGATGGATTTCCAGCATGATTTTACAGAAAGAGAGAGAGTGATATGGAGAGACTTTTATATGACAAAGATATGGTGATGTATTTGCTGTAACTGGCCTGTAACTGTATGTAACTGTAACTGTATGTATTAACTGCTTACTCTATGAGTTGTAACTATAGGTATACTGTACATTGTAATAAATTGAATCCATACCTTTTAATAACAAATACATACATCAATGAGCTTTGGAACTCAGATAATGTGTGGGTGTATTGTTTTCTCTTATGGGATGCAGTGTTTTGCGATGTACAGCGCACTTTTATCGTATATGGTAATAAGAGGTGTAGGCATTTACAATATATATTAAAGTGGCCATTTTAAATATTTGTGAGAAAGCAATTTGGCATTCACACTGGCAACTTTGGAGCATATTTGTATCTGGAACTGTGGGGGCATATTTGTATCTGGCACAGTGGGGGCATATCTGGCACTGTGGGGGCATATGTGTATCTGGCACTGCACTACTGGAGGCATATAGATGTATCTGGCACTATTGGTGGTATATGTGTATTTGGCACTGCACTATTGAGGGCATTTGTGTATCTGGCACTGCACTATTGGGGTCATATGTGTATTACGCCCCCCATATGTGTGTCATGCCCCGATTGACCACGCCTCATGTGGCCACACTCATTTTTTTTTTTTTTTTGCAAATAGTTTTTATTGAAGTTTCGAAATGAGCAAAAACAGGAAGTTGCAGAAACACTACAATAACATTACAATAGCTTCTAGTACCATCAGAGAAACATCCTCTGGAGATACTCAATACCACGTAAAACAGAAAGACCCGTGAAGGGGGATATCTCTCCCCCACATATGTATTACATCTCCAGAGAAAGAAATATAAACAAGGCGTAAAGGAGTATGATCTTATACATTTCGTGGATTGCAACTTCTGGAAGCAAAAAAGAGAGAGTAGAAGTAGGAGAGGAAAGAAGGGTAGCGAGAAGTAGGGAGAAAGAGAAAAGGATTAGGAGTAATGTTACTCTCAATGTAGTGAGGTAAAAGGAAAGATAGCATAGAGAGACAAGGTTTGGGGAGGTGGGGGGTTCTCATCCTATCCTAAGGAGCTTTAACCGTGATTTATATCATATAACTACTGGGGGCATGCCGGATGGGTTTCTCTTAAAGAGAGGATTTGTGATGGGTTGTGGCTTTGTATTCCAGCCATGGGCTCCAAGTAGCTATGAAGGAAGTGTTTCTCATTTCCAAAGATAGAATAAGGTCTTCCATTGCCATATAGTGATCTAAGCGGGCCGTCCATTCTCTCATAGTGGGGGACACTGTTGATTTCCAGTGAACTGGGATCACTGCCTTAGAGGCACTTAAAATATGGCGAAGTAGTGATTTCTTGAGATGAGATCTAGGTGTACGCGTGTAATTTAATAACCAAAAACCCAGGCAAAAGGGTAGGTCTTCCCCAAGGATAATGCTAGCTGTCTCTACCACCTTGCGCCAAAATGGTTGCAATAGAGAGCATTCCCACCATATATGCAGTGGGGTACCTAATGCAGTCCCGCATCTCCAGCACGTGTTGGGTACTCCAGGATAAATTTTCGCAAGGATATTTGGGCATCTATACCACCTTGTGAGTACCTTGTAGTGAGTTTCCAAGACTAGCACATTGGTAGTTAATGAGAAGGTGTTTTTATAAATACCCTCCCAATCATCTGTGGTCACCAAACCCCCCAGGTCTAACTCCCAATCCCTGACAAATTTCGGTTGAGAAGAAAATCTATGGTTCAAGATCCATTTGTAGAACGTGGAGAGAGTGTGTCTAGGGTATGTGTGGGAGAGGCACATCTGTTCAAATGGAGTCAATGCTCGTATACCCTTTCCAGAAGAGCAAAAAGTCTGTAAATAGTGTTTAATTTGGAGATATCTCCAGATTTCCTTATTGGGTAAATTCCATTTATTTTGCAGTTCGGGAAAAGGTATTATACCAGATGAGTCCAGCAGTTGATTAGTTCTCAGGATGCCCCTCTCCTGCCACAAGTAGAACGACAGGGAGTGGCACCCTGGGGGGAACTCTGGATTCCCAAACAACGGTGAGAGTGGGGAGGGGTGTGCTGAAAGATGCGGGAGGGAGCGTAGAAGACGCCAGCACGAAAAGATGGGGCCAGCTAATGGGTGCAATACCTGGGGGACCTTAGAAAGCCAGGGGGAGTTCGGGCTAAGAGAGGGAAGAGAGGCCAGTTCAATGTCTACCCATTGTTTCTTGTGGAGTACGCTACTCCACTCCATGACCCTCGTAAGGAGTACTGCATGGTAGTAGGATAGAAAGTGGGGGAGCTGAAGGCCTCCTTGATGTTTTCGTCTAAAGAGGATCTCATGCTTAAATCGGGGTTTACGCCCCGCCCAAATGTAGTCTCTGATCTTTCGTTGTAGTAAGAGGAACCATGATCGAGGGATAGTGACCGGCAGAGTTTGTAGTAGGTAAAGAATTCTGGGTAAAATATTCATTTTGATTACCGCTATTCTCCCTATCCATGAGATTTTTTTCCCACCCCATTTGGAGAGGTCAGATTGAAGTTTTGATAGTAGTGGGGGGAAGTTCAATTGGTAAATCTGGGAAAGATCCTTGTGTAGGATTACTCCTAAATATTTTAATTGTGTTGGATGCCATGCAAAGGGCGAGATAGATTGTAGTACTTGGAGGCTGGTCTGGTCTAGTGTTAAATTCATTGCTGTAGATTTTGACAAATTGATTTTAAAGTTGGAGAGAGTTCCAAAGCGCTTGAACTCTTTAAGAAGGTTGGGGATAGAGGTCAAAGGATTAGAAATCACTGCAAGGAGGTCATCCGCAAACAGGGCAAGCTTGTACTCCTTCGTCCCCACCTGCAGCCCTGTGATGTCAACATTCTGGCGGATGGCCCTCGCCAGGGCCTCCATGCAAAGCACAAAAATAAGTGGTGACAGAGGACACCCCTGGCGAGTGCCATTCTGTATCTGGAACGGGTCCGATAGTTCACCATTGACACGAACACGAGCAGCGGGACCGGAGTACAGGGCCCTAATTCTCTGGAGGCCTACCATGCCCATGCCCATGTGCTCCAATACCCCCAGCAGGAAATCCCAGTCCACTCTGTCAAACGCTTTTTCTGCGTCTGTTGAGAGGAGTATGGAGGGGGATTTACAAGTTGATGCGTAATAAATTAAATCCAGCACCTTCGTGGTGTTGTCCCTGGCCTCGCGGCCCGGAACGAAACCCACCTGGTCCGAGTGTACTATTCTTGGGAGGAAGACTTTTAAGCGATTCGCCATTAATTTGGCGAAGAGCTTCAAGTCCACATTTAGCAGGGAAATGGGTCTATAGCTGGAACAGTGTGACGGGTCTTTGCCCTCCTTATGGATCACTGTGATATGTGCTAACTTAGACTGGGGAGAGAAGAAGGACTGGTCTGAAACCTGATTAAAGGCTCTAAGCATCAGGGGTAGCAAAACATCCCCAAATGTCTTATAATATGCTAAAGAGAAGCCGTCAGGGCCCGGACTCTTGCCATTCGGGGTGGCTTTGACAGCCTCTTCAAGCTCTGCCAGAGTGTAGGGGTTCTCAAGTGACTCGACTTCTTCAGGTGTAAGAGTGGGGAAATTAATTTCACGTAAAAACTCTGCAATAGAGGCCTTTCGGGAGAGGTCAGATTCTGCCTCCGTGGGGCCTCTTAGATTGTATAACTGGGTGTAATAGTGTCGGAAGGCTGCTGCTATCTCAGTCGTGGTGTGTTGTGTTGTTCCCGTATGCGATTTTACTTTAGATATAAACGATGCCGCGCACTGGGCCTGGAGAGCCCGCGCCAGCAGCTTCCCAGGCTTGTTCCCCCATAGAAAATAACGACTACGGCATTTCCTAGCTTCTAACTTCCATCTGTGGGACATAAGCGAGTCCAATTCCTTCCGAGCCATTAGTAATGATTGGAGGTTATCATCAGACATGGTAGATTTATGGAGAAGTTCTAAGGCTTGAATTTTTTGTAACAAGGCCTCCCGTGCCGCCATATGTTGTTTTTTCCTATGGGCGCCCAGTTGAATAAGTTTTCCCCTTATTACACATTTATGGGCCTCCCAGACTACCACTTTAGAGATTCCCTCTGTGTCATTAACTTCGATATAGTTGGCTATAGCCTCTCTGATCTGCTGCTGGCAACCGGGATCCTGGATGATCATCTCGTTTAGTCTCCACGTGTAGGAATTCGGGCGAGCAGGGGACAGGCGAATCCCCAAAGAGACAGGAGCATGGTCTGTCCAGGACATGTTGCCCACAGCAGATGCCTCAGCCAGGTGCAAAAATCTATGCGGGATAAATAAGTAGTCAATCCTAGTGTAAGTGTTGTGAGGGTGTGAATAAAAGGTAAAATCTCGAGTGGAGGGGTGCTGTATCCTCCAGACATCAATGAGTTGAAAGTTATGTAGAATCCTCCTGACCCTGCGGTGCAATTTGTCCGAATACCTAGGGGAGGGGTTGGAGGAGTCTAGTCGGGGTTCTAAGGACCAATTTAAATCCCCGCCAAAGAGCAAAACCCCATTAATGTGGGGTTGGGCTTGTGTGAGAACTCTTTCCAAAAAGCCTGGCTGTACCTTGTTGGGGGCATAAACATTAAGAAAAGTAAGAGCTCTATTGGCGATAGTGCAGTTTATAAGCAGAGCCCTGCCAGGAACAAGTTTATGGCAAACAACATCTGCAAGGGCGACGTGTTTGGCAAACAGAATCGCTACCCCCAGAGTCTTACCCTCCACATTATTGGAGAAATATCCTGTAGGGAAGTCACGATTCCTGAGAGAGGGGGCCACCCCCTCTTTAAAGTGGGTTTCTTGCACAAAGGCAACGTCTGCTTTTTCGGCTTTCAATTCTCGTAAGGCCCTTGACCTCTTCTCAGGAATGTTGAGTCCCCGGGCATTAATAGAAACCACTTTTAATAACGCCATTTACCTGTTCCAAAAAGAAATAGTAAGTCTAGTCTGACAAAGGTCCCATCGGCATAGGGTAGGGTTTGGGCGTTGATGTATCTTTGGAAGGGAGAAGAGAACCTGAAGAAGAGAAGGGGAGAAAGGAGCGGACAGAGGAAGAATAACAGAACAGAAAAGCAGAACAATATAGAACATTTGAACAAATGAAGACATAACACCGCTCCTGGTATTACGAACAGCGGGGACAGTGTTCCCGCTGATCATTCCAGGACCAAACATTGCGGTGTAAGTGGGGTAACAAGGGAGGGACGGATCTGCCCTCCAACACGAACTATATCAGTGTAACATAATTAGCGACCACAATAATATGTACATTGGATGTCACAACAATAAGGGCAGTACTGTAACCGAACTATGGTAATGCAGTAGAGACCGTGACAAAGTTGCTTCAATCTCACTCTATTCGGGAAACTGAGATGACTAGGTCTCTCGGGCATGATGTGGCTATCAAACATAGAGACGGTGATCCGAGAGACAACGCGTCCCTCAGCCTCAAGGTGCCTCAAGGGAGGAAGTCTTCCTGTGGGAGCCGTGGTCCCTCCTGCAGTGAGTCGACATAATGAAGCAGTCCTCTTTATTCCAATCAATCGTGGGTAGTGAGAAAAAGATGACACTCCAAAGGTGGGGTGATTAGGTCTTCGTAGCCGAGTAGGATGATGAAGATGACGGGGACGGAAGGGAGCGATTCCGTTTCTGTGCTGCTGCGGGAGATCCCACTGTTTGGAAAGGTATATCAGCCCGGGGAGGTTGGGGGGGGGCGAATCCTCAAGCCTACGGATTGCCATTCGGGGACCAGTACTGGGTCAATAGATAGGGTGGAGCAGAAGGGGGCAACATCCTCAGGGGTCCTAATCGTTGCAGACCGGCCATCATTGGTTGCTGTAATGCTGAAAGGAAATCCCCATCTGCATTTGATGTTGTTTTTGCGGAGAGCATCTGTTAGTGGTTTTAATTGACGTCTAGACTGTAGGGTGTGGCGAGAAAGATCCTGGAAGACCTGGATAGGTGAGCCGTTGAAGTCTACTTCTCCAGCGTTACGGAGTTTCCTGATTATCTCTTCTTTTTGGCTGTAGTAGTGAAGCCGGCAAATAATGTCTCTTGGGCTGTCGGGCTGCAAGCCTCTGGGGCGCAGTGCTCTGTGTGCCCTGTCAAAGACAATGGGGTCGTTCGGGTCGGTTTCCAGGACTGCACCAAAGATCTTGTTAAGGGCATCTGGGATGCTTTGCTGTGGTATATCTTCCGGGATGCCCCTCACCCGCAGATTGTTCCTACGTCCCCTGTTGTCAATATCATCAAGATGGTCGTGCAACTTCTGAATCTCCTCTGCTTGAAGTCTGATAGTATCCACCAATGCGTGTTGGAAAGCGTTGGAGTCATCTCCCCTGGTCTCCAATATTTCAATACGAGAGCCCAGCTGAGTCAGTTCCGACCGAAGTGAGGACACCTCAGAGTGGACCACATCCCGAAGTTTACTCTCCAAAGATGTGAAATCCGCTTTAGTGGGCAAGGTCTGTAGGAGGGTGAGGACCTTCTGCATGTCCTGCTGTCCGGCGGAGCTCCTATCTGGTGTAATCACCCTGGGTTCGCCTTGCGTCTCCGACCTCTCAGCATGTGCCGGAGAGGAAGGCGTCGATGGAGTCGCCATATCTGTATCTTTCCGGAGATTGAGAAACCGCCTTAAATCTGAGCGGGGGGTGACGTCAGATCGGCAAGTAGAGGTCTTCACTCCCCTACGTTTCCTGCGACTCATGGGTGGTAGGAAGGGGACTTGGGCGTCGGAACCCGCACGGCCAGCACTGAGGCAGGGGTGTCGGGCAACCCAGTACGTCAGGTCACACCTTGATCACTCCCTCGGTCCCGTGACCCAGAGCTTGGGGCTGATATTCACAAATCCCTATGTCGCCACCTTGTAGAAGAAAGTGTCATATGCAGTGGTGAGTGCGTTCGGTAAGTCGCTTAATTACAGACATGCCTGGGTGGATGCGTTATCATGTCGGACCTAGCGAGAGACTGCAGAGTCCGCCAGACAGATCTGTGGTCGTTTGGGTGATAGAACGTGTCAGAAGGCGTCAGCCATCATCCCTCGAGACGGCCCTACATGGCTGCAGGAGGAGGCATCTATTTTCTTTTGGGTGGAGACATGCTGGTCGCACTGCGGTGAATATTCGTAGGCAAGGTAATTTGTTATAATACAGACAAGTATAACAGTAGGAGAGGTGAGATGTGATAGGGATCCACAAGGGGGAGCCTCACTTCTCTATGTCAGGCTAAGAATGTGCAGTCAGGGTTAGGCTGGAGTTCTGTGTCGACAGCCCCCTTCCCCGACACCCTAGCTGGCCACAGGGCTAGAAATCCCCCTAGTTCAGCTTCTCTTATTGTGGGTGCTTTTCCAGGCTTCTATTCCTGGTTGTCAGAAGTGCCTGCCAGGATCCAAGATGGCGCCGCCAGCTTCAGGTGCCTGTTTTATATCCCATATATAACCTTCCTGTGGGGTATATTCAGTATATTCAGGTGGCAGTGGCTGGGGTCTCCGGAGCCCAGGTGGGGTCTCAGGGGACACGCTGGATGTAGCGGCGGCCGCGTTCGGCTCCGGGAGCGGCACCACGTGACCGGCGTCCCGATCACACTACGGAGCTAACCGCCGGGTATATGGGGGATCGCCGCACAGAGCGGGTCGGCCAGGGAGAGACTCACCCAGACTGGATGCGGAGTGGTGAGTGGTGTGTGGTGCTCCAGGGGTAATGGGGACAGCTCCGTCACGGCCCTCCACCGCAGGGCACCGAACTTCCGGTCCGGGGCCGCTCCGAGCGCGAGGTCCCGGCTCCAGCTGGCAGGGTAGGCCGCAACCCGCACGGGTCCAGGGGGCACCCGCCGGCTCCGCGACCGCCCTGTTCAATGCTTGGGGGGCCCGGGTAGGTAGATGGAGGGTTATGATTCCCCGATTAAATATGCAATTTAGCAGTTAAAACTGCTACTGTCTCAGGAGCTCGTGTGTTGCACAACCTCCTGCATCCACAGCCAGGCCACGCCCCCACACTCATTTTTTGGTGCACGCACACAGTACCACTAAGATTTTGTTTCTACTTGCACCACTGGCCACTCATCCAGTTTCACCAATAGGTAAAATTACGTCTGTTTTATTGGACAAGATTACTGTAATTTTTTATCTATTTCAAGGCATAACAACACACACAGTGCAACACAATATTAAGTGACTGGACACAATATGGTTAACAATACATAGTACCGTAACTTAAATATTTCACCTCGACTGTTGCCGCTAGTAGCTCTGTGATATGTTAACCTCAGTACTAATAACTAATAGTGAAAATAGTATCTCAATAACAACTCTGTTTCCAAACTGTACCATCAATAATACTAGTAAGTGTCACGTGACTCAATGTGGGATGTACCAAGCCTTTTTGGTGCATCCTGTAACTTACTGCATTGATACTAATTGCAAATGTACTAACATATGTGATTAGTATCGCAAAGGACAGCCCTCCCTGATAAGAGCTGTCCTTTGAGATGTCTGCACTTCCGTGTTTTGGCCCCGTAGTCCCTATGCAGAGACGGATTTCCCACTAGGCATGTGAGGCACGTGCCTAGGGGCAGCACCTGCTGGGGGCGGCATACTAATACCTCCCCCTCATTAGTCTAGTTGATGTCCCACCGGGCTGCTGGCTGCTCCTGGCAGCGCAGCCTTGGTTAGTAACAGAGCAGCCAAGCCATGGTACCAATGATTAGTGATAATGTGCGCCTGGCTGTGGCTGCTCTTTCCTCCTCTGTGCTGTTAGTGTGTTCTTGCACAGCAGCGATCAGGTCTGAACTGCGCATGCGCCGGCACCGCAGTGCACTGACGCATGCCAGACAGCCGACGGCAGTCTTAGCCCTGTGATCGCCTCTGCCTGATTGACAGGCAAAGGCGGTCGCTGGGCGGGAGGGTGCGGGCAGGCGGCATTTGGCCGCCATTTAGGGGGTGCGGCCTGGGCAATGCAGTCATGCCCAAACCATTGGGGGGTAGTGGGCCGCTGCGTCTGCGTGATGTCACACTCAGCCGCTGCGATGCCTTTGTACTTGTGCGGCGGGGGGGGGGGGGGTCTGACATGCGGGGTTGACTAGCCCTGTGCCGGGCGTCCCCCCGCATGTCTGAAGACTGATCGTAGGTGTGCTAGATTTAGCACATCTATGATCAGGTCTGAATTAGGCCCCATGTGCACTGCAGGTGGGGCAGATATAACATGTGCAGAGAGAGTTAGATATGGGTGGGTTATATTGTTTCTGTGCAGGGTAAATACTGGCTGCTTTATTTTTACACTTTTAATGAGGGAAAGGGGATGGGAGGACTACTGCACTAGAACAATGTAGTAAATTCAAAATGTTAAATCAAAAGCCCCATATTGTGTTGTGTATCATATATTTGAATTGTTCATGGGGGTGCTGCCACACAATATATTGTTGCCAATATATAACGATATTCACCAAGAAAGAAAAGAATTGGTCTTAAAGTGGCACACTTTGTCAGTAAATGGATACATAAAATGTAACTTTTATTGTATTAATATCAAAAGGCCTGTAACTGTGAAATATTAAAACCGAAAACAACAACTAACAAGACAAAGTGTGACATATATTGTTAAAAACACACACTGTACCCAATGTGTCGTGCACAACCTATAAAGTCAATTAATCGGTACTATGACCTCCAATAATATTGTGTGAACTGTCAAATTAAGTGCTTGTATAAATAAAGACTTTCATTAATGTCTTACTGTGTACTCTCTTATTGTCTTAATTCAGTACCAGGTTTTGAGTACTGTAACCTCCAACAGTGCTAAATGTATTGTTGAACTGTAAAGTTACAGTGTGCTCTTATGATGTATTTACTTATCCTGTTAATTCAAACTGGGCTCACTAAATCGGGGACATGCAGTCAGGGGAGGCAGTGCCTCCCCTGTCATTAATGATTAAAATACAGTAATACAAAGAAGATACTTATGACACATATTCTGTGTCATAAGTATCTGCTTTATATTAATCTAACCAAATTCCCTGTTTAAATGAGTTTGGGAGGCACTGATCGTTGCGCCTCCCGTTGTCAATGGGGAAAGGTATGGGAGAGGGGGGCGGGCACGGGCGGGGCCTAGCCATGGGCAGTCAAAGCCCCTTGAAAATATATGGGAAAGCGGCACCATTAGAGGTGCCACTTTCATACAGGGACGTGCTTTCAACCTATGAAAGCACGCCCCTGTCAGTGAGGCCACAGTGATTGGCCAGAGGATCCGTCACTGGATCCGCTGTCAATCACTGTGTGGGCGACGGTGGCGGAGGAAGTGCGGGCGGCGGGATGCGGCGGTGGTGCGGGCAGCGGGTTGCAGCGGTGGTGCGGGGGCGGCGGAAGTTTACCTCTATCCTGCAGAGTTTGGCAGCGGAGCTAAGGCGCCATTTTTTAAATTCAAGATGGCCATTCAAGATTGGCTCACCGCGTCATCACCCCGCCCCCTCAGACTGACTTATATAAGTCAGTGCGAGGCAGTGGCGCATCAGCCCGACGGCGGAGGAGGAGCTGTGAATGGCTCCTGAAGAAAGAAGACTGCGGAAGTCCTGGATGGGCGACGGCTATGCAAAAGAGCTTAGCAGCCGCTGCCCACCAGGTGAAGACTCCAGAAGCCCTGGGGAAGGCGGCGGCCATGCAAAAGAGCTTAAAGGCCACCGCCTCCCAGGTGAAGACGTCGGAAGCCCTGGGGAGGCGGCGCCCCCCCAGGTGAAGACGCTGGAAGCCCTGGGGAGGTGGGGCCCCCCCAGGTGAAGACGCCGGAAGCCCTGGGAAGGCGGCGGCCATGCAACAGAGCTTAAAGGCCGCCGCCCCCAGGTGAAGACCCAGTCTAATAAAACTTTTTTTTTTACAGTGCGGTGTTTTATTTTAATATTTTCTAAACAGGTGCCAACGGGCCCTTTATGCCTGGCCATGCTGGCACTTATGGTTCTCCAAGTGCCAGCATGCTGGGGCAGGCTTGCTGGGACCTGTTGGCCACCTGTAAAGAACAAAATTATCATACAATGAACCCCGCACCCACCGCCACCATGGGTGCGGGGCACAGCACTGGGCTATCAGCCCAGTGCTGGTTGTTGCTCGGGAGGGGGGACCCCATTTTTATTTTTTTGTGTCCCCACTTTCCGAGGAATTCCAGCCCTGAGCTGACTTGCTTGGGGGGAGGGGGTTATTAATGTTATGGGAGGGGGACCCCACACTGAGTGTCTCCCCTGCTATGGCATCAGCCCCCCCCCCCCCCCCCCCCCCCCCCGGCTGGTTCTGAGTGGTGCTGGCTTTAGTGATGTGTGGGGTACTACACTTGTTTTTTTTTTTTTTCTCTGGGGGGTGGGGGTGGGGGGGTGTTAGCTGCCAGTGCCTCCCCAGCCAGTGACCTCTCCGCAAGTCACTGCACTAAATGTGGCCTGGAGTGTAATATTCCAAAGTCTCACATATCTTGGACAATATTAAATACTCTTCATTTCCGTCAGGTTTATATTTATAATAAACTGCTAGCTAGTGTTTCCCCTCTTATTTGTTTCTGTTAGTACAAGAGAGAGCGGATTGGTAATGCAGTATTACTGAATGCTATTGGTGGCAATATACGCTGCTCTGTTGTCCCACAGCTGATAAGGTGCATGCACTTGGATATCACTGCATGTAATATCACTCTCTATATTAAACAGAGATATTGGAATCTTGATATGAATAGATGCTCTCAGTCACTGCTGTCAGCATTGTATGTAAAAAACCTTATGAGGGACAGTTGTCATATACCTAGCTGCTGTTGGCACAGTCCGCCTATTCACACAGCAGTTTTATATAGTGGTATCTATTATAGTTCTTTAACAATTTAATGATGCAGTATTTTTCATTGCGGTTGGTGGCAATATACGTTGCTCTATCATCCCACAGCTTTTGATGCGTTTCTGTCCAGATGTCACTGCGCCCCCTCTCACTTTTTATATCTAATAGGGATGCCAGAGTTCTAATACTAGTGAATGCTCTCAGTCATTGCTGTCAGCATTATACCTGAAAATCACTGTTCTATTATGAGCTTACACGTGACAACTGTCATATACCTAGCTGCTAGTGGCGCAATCCGCCTACTCACATGTCAGTTTTATATTGTAATATCTATTGTGCTCTTTTTGAATCTCCAATTCCTCCTAGTGTAGTGGAGCTTGGTTCATATTGCTCAAATAATTACTATCAATAAATAATAGAGGGGATCCACTGCACTCTTAATGCACTCTACAATTGGGGCAGACTGGGATTAGCCTCACCCACGTAATGCGCTGTATAGGTTATACTATCAGCAATAGGCTGAATTAATAATAACTCTGAATTTCACAAATGCATATATAATATGTCCCAGGGGCGTTTCTACAGAGGAGGGGCCCGTGTTCACCTCCGGGTGGGCCCCTCCTCTGAACGGCGCTGTAGACTCTGGCATTGTACCGGAGTCTACTGCGCACGCGCAGGTCTCCGGAAACATGATGCCCACTATGATCCGGAGACCAAATTGGCTACTGCGCATGCGCAGTGGCCATTTTGGCTGCGATTTTGTCGCGATCGCTACACCCGCCACTGGACTTTGGTAAGGTAAGTATTTAAATGGGTGCAGTGTGTGCGGTGTGGGCCCCCCTGGAACTTTGCACCCATTATAGAAATGCCAATGCTGCACCCCCTCCCTGCACACACTAAACTATCACCGCTATCCTGCACTCCTTTACACTACATTATACTACCGCTGCTACCTTGCACCTTTCTCCCCGCACACACTACATTACACTAGTGCTGCTACCCTGAACCCTTTTCCTGCACACACTACAATACACTACCTCTGCTACCCTGCACCCCTCTCCCCGTACACACTACCGCCGCTGCCCTGCACCTCTCTCCCCGCACACAGGGCCGGCCCGACGCATACGGGTTGAGCGCCAGGCAGTAGAGGGCGCTGCTGCAGACAGTGAGTCACAGAGAGGGGGCATATCTGGCACTGTGGGAGGCACTGTGGGGGCATGTGTTTCCGTACTGGGGGCATATCTGGCACTGTGGGCTACCCTCAGCGGCGAAAACCCGGCGCTCGGTGGTTAGTACATATGAAAATGCGGTAAAACCCCCGACAACATGGGTTTTACCGCATTTACTCTTTAGTACATCCCGCCTTCAATGAGATCCCGGATAGTCAGTGGGTATGCTACCCCATGCCCTCCGCCGGGCCTAATGTCACCCACTGAACCAGGGTGTTGGGAAGCTAAGGACGCCAAACTCAGTTTATCTCTCCCCCCCAACTTAAATAACTCTGACATCCCTGCCCACACACACAAATACACACACACACGCACACACATATACACAAACATACATATATATATATACACACACACACACACACACACACACACACACACACACACACACACACACTTTCTTTGTCTCACTTTATCTGTCCACTTACTGATCTGGGTATCTGGCTGGTTGGCAGGCAGGATCCATCTGTATTCTGTAGCATGCTGGTCTAGTGTAGCTCCGCCCCTTATGGATTGTGCATCTCTGCCCCCTCAGTGCTGCGTAGCTTTGCCCCCTTTTCTGGTGAACACTGCCGTTGTCAGTGTCACAGGGGAGGGAGGAGGAGGAGGCTACAAGCTGCCGGCGCTGCTGCCTGTCAGTCTGACAGGCACAGCAGCAGCAGGAGACAGGCGGCGCAGAAGGGATGCAGAGCAGGGAGAGCGCCTCCACAGCCTGGCGCCTCCCTGCCTTGCATCCCTTTGCTAAGCAGGTAGCGCCGGGCCTGCACACACATACCATAGGTATTAATCTTTTATTTCACACTCACACCTACACTCACTCTACATACTCACCTTGTCCCTGACACCAGCCAGTCCCCTTATCCAATAGGCATCCCAGGTGGTGTTCCATCCTCTTCTCCAGTAGGCATCACATGAGTTAAAATATTAAAAAACACATGACCCAATTCAACGGACATAGCTGTACTATGTGTACATACTGTACATATGCTGTAGTAAAGATCCTGAAAGTGAAGGAACACACATGTTTTGGCAAAATGTCATCATTATCATCCTCAGTCTCAATTCATCAGTGTTTACATACGCCTCGCCCAATATTAATTAATTTCCGCTGGAATCCACCATTACAGAAGTCTCTGTACTTTGATCTACAGTAATTGATGGTAAAGGTCTTCCTCATGGAATTTGAAGTGTAGTTCATCTTTTCCACATTTTGAGGAAGTAGTCCCCTATGTCAATTGCTGACAAGGTTCCCAGCTATGCTAAAAACTTTTTCTGAATACACACTGGAGGTTGGGCATCTTAAGTGACGCAAAGTGACTTTGTTCAAGGGCCTCCAAATTGTCTATTTTTCCTACCAGTATGCTGTCAGTAAAATAATCCTCCACCATTCTTTGGATGTTGACCATATTAGATGGAGTTACAGTACAGGTGTCACTTATTTTGGGCAATTCTTTTAGACATAACCAGATGTCAAAATGTTATGTTGACTTCTCTGCATCACCACTAAGTCTTTTGGGAAAGCTCTGTTTTTTTTCTGGCAGCAGCAGTTGCTGGAGAAACTGAATGAGGAGACGTCGTCGTGTACCACTTGAGCTGCCAACTTGCTCACCAGGAGCTCTTTGCATCTCCTAAGATCTGAGTCAGTTGGAAAGAAAGACACGACATTCAATATAAACCTAGGATCAAGCATGATCGCCAAAATGTAGTGATCCGATTTCAAGATGTTGACAACCCTTGGATCCTGCAAAGCGGATAAAAGACTTGATATATAAGTTCAATATTCTTGCTTTGTTTTATCACCTCCTTCAATTTCTTTAGTGTTTTTTTCCAAAAGTTTAATTAGGGGAATCCCCTGACTCAAGCTGGCAGTGTCTGAGCTCACTTAATTGGTGACTGCTTCGAATGGTTTCAGCATGTAGCACAATTCATAAAGTATTCTCTACTGCCCTGGACTAAGGGGTCTATTTACTAAGCCTTGGATATTGATAAAGTTGCTGGAGATAAAGTACCAGCCAATCAGCTCCTAACTCATTTTTCAAACACAGCCTGTGGCATAGCAGTTAGGAGCCGATTGGCTGGTACTTTATCTCAAGCGACTTTATCTCCATCCAAGGCTTAGTAAATAGACCACTAAGGTACTTTCTCCGTCCTTTCTGAATGTCATGGTTTGTTGTGTAGCTTTGGATGGCATGTTGCTTTTCCTCCATCCACTCAAGCATATAAAAGGTGGAATTTCAATGTGCTACCACCTCTTGCTTCAGTTGATGGCAGGGCAAATTGAACTGTTCTTGAAGCCTCTGCAATCTCCCACATGCTGTTGCCGAATGCTGACAATGTCCCAATATTCTCCTGCATGCCCCTGTAATTTCTTAAAAAACTCTGTACCGCCAAGTTGATTGTATGAGAAAAACATTGGATGTGTTGGAATTCACCAAGCTTTCACAATATTGGTGGCATTATCAGAAGTCACAAATCCTTAGAGTTCAAGCAGGGTAAGCCATTTTGCTATGACATGACTTCATTTTTCTAACAGGTTGTCAGCGATAAGCCTCTTAGTGAAGCTGGTGATACAGAGAGTAGCCTTCCTCTGAATGATCTGGCGCTGTTTGTTAGATGCTGCTGCTGAAGGCAATTCACCCACCCAGTGGGCTGTCACAGTCATGTAATCTTTAGTTTAAGCCAATCATTTTTTTTTTTAATGTCCTGAACTGGATGAGATGGAATTTGGTAGTGCGGACACAGGACCTCAATTAACTGTATAAAATCCATTGCATAAATAGCGGATATTGGTTGCAGATCTTATACTTAGCATTGTGGCGTCAGTAATCCGCTGTGTCACTGGGTGATAGCTGTATTGCTTGCTTCCTCTTGCAAAGGATTGTTTAACAGTCAATTGTTGTTTGAAACTACTAGTAGTGTTCTTGGTCCCTTTCTACGATGAAGATCCACCTAAAGCAGCAGCATTCTTCTGAGGAATCCAGGATAGGGGAGTAGTCACCTATTTTTATCAAATTGGATGCAGGACTACCTCCAATCATTAGTGAGTATACTGATGATGATGATGAATGTGTTGGTGGTGGAGATTTCAGGTGCTGGATTTAGCTGAGAGAAGGGAGGTATCTTATGCTGGTCGGCTTGTTGTTATGTCTTAGCATAATGTTTTGATTTTCACAGAAACTTTACATGAACTTGCTGCAAATGATGTAACAGGGAGGAGTTTCCTAGATGGTTAAGGTGCCTACGTCTACTTACTGTACAAATAGACAAGTGTTGTCAGGATCTGGGTAAAAAGAATTGCACACACAAAAGGTGGATTTTTGGTCTTACGAACAGATATGACAATGGTCTTTTTATTTTCTCGGGAAAAGGACTACTTCCACTGTATGCGCAGTTTTGCCGAGTTTTGACCTGATCGCAGCGCTGCAAAAAATAGCTAGCGTGCGATTAGGTCGGAATGACCCCCTTAAACTCTCCTCAGGGATTTGTGACGTTTTTGAACACACAGTTTGTTCTACTGCAGTAGTGGGTTTTTCCAGCACTGATTTCCTGGTTTTCATTTTTTTACACATATCCTACACTCTAAGGGGCCTATTTATCACCATCCGCATCCAGGATGCGGATGACAGGTGATAAAATTGCCACAACTCGCACTGCGATAATTGATTACATCGCAGGGATATATCAATTATTGCGGTCAAGCTCGGTCCCTGCGATGGCACTCCGCAGCATCATCGGGGTATTTTTAGGAAAAAATACCCTGATGTACCGCCACCGCCCGGTAGACCCCCTCATCGCGACTACCCCCCAGAAGATCAATATGCTCACCAGTCCAGGGAGCCGGCCCGCGCTGCTTCTGCTGGGCTGCCATGCGCCAGATACTGTGCGCTGCGGTGACCCCCGGTGCTGTAAAGTGCGCTGCCGCTTTGCAGTGTCACTTTACTTCACCGGGGTCACAGCGCAGCATATGGGGGACCCGGTGCCCAGCAGCGCTCACCGGAGCAGCGGACACCGGCTCCCTGGACAGGAGAGTATGTTTTGTTTTTTTATTTCTCTGACGTCCTAGTGGATGCTGGGGACTCCGTCAGGACCATGGGGAATAGCGGCTCCGCAGGAGACAGGGCACAAAATTTAAAAGTTTGACCACTAGGTGGTGTGTACTGGCTCCTCCCCCTATGACCCTCCTCCAAGCCTCAGTTAGGTTTTTGTGCCCGTCCGAGCAGGGTGCAATCTAGGTGGCTCTCATAAAGAGCTGCTTAGAGTAAAAGTTTTGATACAGCCGGTGTTGATCCAGTCGGACAACATCACGACAGTCGCCCACGTAAACAGACAGGGCGGCACAAGAAGCAGGAGGGCAATGGCAGAAGCTGCAAGGATTCTTCGCTGGGCGGAAAATCATGTGATAGCACTGTCAGCACAACTGGGAAGCAGACTTCCTCAGCAGACACGATCTTCACCCGGGAGAGTGGGGACTTCATCCAGAAGTCTTCCACATGATTGTAGTCCATTGGAAAGACCAATAGTGGACATGATGGCGTCCCGCCTCAACAAAAAACTGGACAGGTATTGCGCCAGGTCAAGAGACCCTCAGGCAATAGCTGTGGACGCTCTGGTAACACCATGGGTGTACCAGTCAGTGTATGTGTTCCCTCCTCTGCCTCTCATACCCAAGGTACTGAGAATTATACGGCAAAGGGGAGTAAGAACGATACTAGTGGCTCCGGACTGGCCAAGAAGGACTTGGTACCCGGAACTTCAGGAGATGCTCACGGAAGATCCGTGGCCTCTACCTCTAAGAAGGGATCTGCTTCAGCAGGGACCGTGTCTATTCCAAGACTTACCGCGGCTGCGTTTGACGGCATGGCGGTTGAACGCCGGATCCTAAGGGAAAAAGGCATTCCGGAAGAGGTCATCCCTACCCTGGTCAAAGCCAGGAAGGAGGTGACTGCACAACATTATCACCGCATTTGGAGAAAATATGTTGCATGGTGTGAGGCCAGGAAGGCCCCGACAGAGTACTACATATACAGCCCCCGGTTGTGCCCCAAGTGGCACCGTGGGATCTCAATGTAGTTTTGGATTTTCTCAAATCCCATTGGTTTGAGCCACTCAAATCGGTAGATTTGAAATATCTTACATGGAAAGTAACCATGCTACTGGCCCTGGCTTCAGCCAGGAGAGTGTCGGAATTGGCGGCTTTATCGTATAAAAGCCCATATCTGATTTTCCATTCGGACAGGGCAGAATTGAGGACGCGTCCTCATTTTCTGCCTAAGGTGGTATCAGCGTTTCACCTGAACCAGCCTATTGTGGTGCCTGCGGCTACTAGCGATTTGGAGGATTCCAAGTTGCTGGACGTTGTCAGAGCATTGAAAATATATATTTCAAGGACGGCTGGAGTCAGAAAATCTGACTCGCTGTTTATACTGTATGCACCCAACAAGCTGGGTGCTCCTGCTTCTAAGCAGACGATTGCTCGTTGGATTTGTAGCACAATTCAACTGGCACATTCTGTGGCAGGCCTGCCACAGCCTAAATCTGTCAATGCCCACTCCACAAGGAAGGTGGGCTCATCTTGGGCGGCTGCCCGAGGGGTCTCGGCATTACAACTCTGCCGAGCAGCTACGTGGTCAGGGGAGAACACGTTTGTAAAATTCTACAAATTTGATACCCTGGCTGAGGAGGACCTGGAGTTCTCTCATTCGGTGCTGCAGAGTCATCCGCACTCTCCCGCCCGTTTGGGAGCTTTGGTATAATCCCCATGGTCCTGACGGAGTCCCCAGCATCCACTAGGACGTCAGAGAAAATAAGAATTTACTCACCGGTAATTCTATTTCTCGTAGTCCGTAGTGGATGCTGGGCGCCCATCCCAAGTGCGGATTGTCTGCAATACTTGTACATAGTTATTGTTACAAAAAAATCGGGTTGTTTATTGTTGTGAGCCATCTTTTCAGAGGCTCCTACGTTATCATACTGTTAACTGGGTTCAGATCACAAGTTGTACGGTGTGATTGGTGTGGCTGGTATGAGTCTTACCCGGGATTCAAAATCCTTCCTTATTGTGTACGCTCGTCCGGGCACAGTATCCTAACTGAGGCTTGGAGGAGGGTCATAGGGGGAGAAGCCAGTACACACCACCTAGTGGTCAAACTTTTAAATTTTGTACCCTGTCTCCTGCGGAGCCGCTATTCCCCATGGTCCTGACGGAGTCCCCAGCATCCACTACGGACTACGAGAAATAGAATTACCGGTGAGTAAATTCTTATTTTTTATTTTTACACTGTGATCAGCTTGTATGTCCATCGGACACACATAGCTGATCACTCTGCCGGGTCCCCGCTCAGCTTTCTCTGCCAGGGGTAAAAGGGTGCTCATCGCAGTGCTGCCCTGTGAACTCGCCAGCCTGAGCTGGCGAGGTTATCACAGGGCACACTGCAGTTTTTTTTACCTTTTGTTTTTTTAGTAAACCTGGCCACATCACATTTCCCATTATAAGAATGGGGAATGCAATGTGGGTTACTAAAAAAAAGTGAAAAAGGGTGTGGGGCAGTTTTTCATGAAAACTGCTCCAAATTCCCTTTAATACATTCAGGTGATACTAAAATAATGTGAAAAGGGTGTGAAAACACCCTTTTTCACATTATTTTAGTAAAAATAATGTTAATAAATAGACCCCTAAGTGAGTAGGGCTTGCATCTTCTTGAGAGGAAGAATAAGATGCCTCACTGATCATTTGAGAACCACAACTCATAAATAAAGGCCAAGGCCTGAGCCTTTCCTTGCCACTGCATATGGTGTATGGAATGTTGGTAATTTCATATTTTGCTGCAGTAAACTTTACCTTTATTAGAGGTGTTGCTTCCTTTACCACTGTAAAATATAGTTTTTTTTAATTTCAGATGCTCTGACTTGAACCCTTTATGTCCTTGGGCATTGACTTTTGTAGATACCGTTGAAGGACTAGTATCACCATGGCTTGCGACAGCAGCTGCAGTGCTAGTATTTGGTTGCTGCTCCTGCTCATCTCTTGACTGATTGTTATTGTTATCCATCTCGATGGACTCAATGCACACAAGTTGTACAAACAAAAGAACAATTATTTTTAACATTTGTTTGAAAAGGACTGACAAGTCACTGCAGACTCAGTGCTTATATATGTGAAGTTGTGAACAAACCTAGTGGGATATAGTACAGCACACACCAGTTGAACAAACAAATGAACAATTTTTATTTCACTTTAAAAAATAAATAAATAAGATTTTAAACCTACTGGTAAATCTTTTTCTCTTAGTCCGTAGAGGATGCTGGGGACTCCGTAAGGACCATGGGGTATAGACGGGCTCCGCAGGAGACATGGGCACTTTAAGACCTTTAATGGGCGTGAACTGGCTCCTCCCTCTATGCCCCTCCTCCAGACTCCAGTTATAGGAACTGTGCCCAGAGGAGACGGACATTTTGAGGAAAAGGATTTTGTTAATCAAGGGTGGGACGCATACCAGCTCACACCACAAACACACCGTACAACATGGTATATAAGTAAACCAGTTAACAGTATGAACAACAACAGAAAACAGCAACAACCTGATTTCAAGAGCAACATAACCTGTGTGTACCTTATCAATAACTATGTCAATTATTGCAGATTTCAGTCCACACTGGGACGGGCGCCCAGCATCCTCTACGGACTAGGAGAAAAAGATTTACCGGTAGGTTTAAAATCTTATTTTCTCTTACGTCCTAGCGGATGCTGGGGACTCCGTAATGACCATGGGGTTTATACCAAAGCTCCAGACCGGGCGGGAGAGTGCGGATGACTCTGCAGCACCGATTGAGCAAACATGAGGTCCTCATCAGCCAGGGTATCAAACTTGTAGAACTTTGCAAAAGTGTTTGACCCCGACCAAGTAGCTGCTCGGCAAAGCTGTAATGCCGAGACGCCTCGGGCAGCCGCCCAAGATGAGTCCACCTTCCTAGTGGAATGGGCCTTTACCGATTTTGGTAACGGCAATCCAGCCGTAGAATGAGCCTTCTGAATCGTGTTACAGATCCAGCGTGCAATAGTCTGCTTGGAAGCAGGCGCGCCAATCTTGTTGGCCGCATACAGGACAAACAGTGCCTCTGTTTTCCTAATACAAGACGTTCTGGCTACATAGATTTTTAAAGACCTGACCACATCAAGGGACTTGGAATCCAAGACATCCGTAGCCACCGGCACCACAATAGGTTGGTTCATGTGAAACGACGAAACCACCTTGGGTGGAAATTGAGGACGAGTTCTCAATTCCGCTCTATCTACATGGAAAATCAGATAGGGGCTCTTGTGAGACAAGGCCGCCAATTCTGATACCCGCCTTGCCGAAGCCAAGGCCAATAACATGACCACTTTCCAAGTGAGAAATTTCAAGTCAACAGTTTGAATAGGTTCAAACCAATGTGATTTAAGGAACTGTAACACCACGTTAAGGTCCCACGGTGCCACTGGGGGCACAAAAGGAGGTTGGATGTGCAGTAATCCCTTCACAAAAGTCTGCACTTCTGGAAGAAAAGCCAATTCCTTCTGAAAGAATATTGATAATGCCGAAATCTGCACCTTAATGGAGCCTAACTTCAGGCCCATATCCACTCCTGTCTGTAGAAAATGGAGAAAACGACCCAGCTGGAAATCCTCCGTAGGAGAATTCTTGGATTCACACCAAGACACATACTTCCTCCAGATACGGTGATAGTGCTTCGCCGTTACCTCCTTCATAGCTTTAAGTAGAGTAGGGATGACTTCCCCTGGAATACCTTTCCTAGCTAGGATCTGCCGTTCAACCGCCATGCCGTCAAACGTAATCGCGGTAAGTCCTGGAACACACACGGCCCCTGTTGTAACAGGTCCTCTCTGAGAGGAAGAGGCCAAGGATCTTCTGTGAGCATTTCCTGAAGATCTGGATACCAGGCCCTTCGAGGCCAATCTGGAACAATGAGTATCGTCTGAACCTTTGTTCTTCTTATTATTCTCAATATTTTCGAGATGAGCGGAAGTGGAGGGAACACATAGACCGCCTGATACACCCATGGTGTTACCAGTGCGTCCACCGCTATCGCTTGAGGGTCTCTTGATCTTGAACAATACGTCCGAAGCTTCTTGTTGAGGCGTGACGACATCATGTCTATTTGAGGGAGTCCCCACCAACTTGTCACTTCTGCAAAGACCTCTTGATGAAGTCCCCACTCTCCTGGATGGAGATCGTGTCTGCTGAGGAAGCCTGCTTCCCAGTTGTCCACTCCTGGAATTAATACTGCTGACAGAGCGCTCACGTGATTTTCCGCCCAGCGAAGAATCCTGGTGGCCTCTGCCATTGCTGCTCTGCTCCTTGTTTCGCCTTGTCGGTTTACATGCGCCATGGCTGTGACGTTGTCTGACTGGATCAGAACCGGTAGGTTGCGAAGAAGGTGCTCCGCCTGTCTCAGGCCGTTGTATATGGCCCTTAATTCCAGCACATTTATGTGCAGACAAGCCTCCTGGCTTGACCATATTGCCTGAAAGTTTATTCCTTGTGTGACCGCTCCCCATCCTCGGAGGCTCGCGTCCGTGGTCACGAGAACCCAATCCTGAATTCCGAACCTGCGACCCTCTAGAAGGTGAGCCCCCTGGAGCCACCACAGGAGAGAGATCCTGGCCCTGGGGGACAGGCATATCAACCGATGCATTTGGAGATGGGACCCTGACCGCTTGTTCAGTAGGTCCCACTGAAAAGCTCTTGCATGAAACCTGCCAAACGGAATGGCCTCGTAGGCCGCCACCATCTTTCCCAACACTCGAGCGCATTGATGAATCGATACTCGTCTTGGTTTTAGCAGATCCTTGACCATGGTCTGGATTTCCTGAGCTTTTTCCACTGGAAGAAAAACCCTCTGTCTTTCCGTATCCAGAATTATGCCTAAGAACGACAGCCGAGTTGTCGGAACCAACTGCGACTTCTGCAAATTTAGAAGCCAGCCGTGTTGCTGTAGCATCCTCAGGGAGAGCTCCACATTTTTCAGTAATTGTTCTCTTGATCTCGCTTTTATCAGGAGATCGTCCAAGTACGGGATAATTGTGACCCCCTGCTTGCGCAGGAGCACCAGCATTTCTGCCATTACCTTGGTGAAAATCCTCAGGGCCGTGGAATGCCCAAAAGGCAACGTCTGAAATTGGTAATGACAATCCTGCACAGCGAATCTCAGGAACGCCTGATGTGGAGGGTATATGGGGACATGAAGGTATGCATCCTTTATGTCCAGTGAGACCATAAACTCCCCCCCGTCCAGACTGGAGATCACTGCTCGGAGAGATTCCATCTTGAATTTGAATCTTCTCAAATACAGGTTTAGGGATTTTAGGTTTAGAATCGGTCTGACCGAGCCGTCCAGTTTCGGGACCACGAATAGAGTTGAATAAAACCCCTTACCCTATTGTAACCGGGGAACCATGATAATCACTTGCTGTTGACACAGCTTTTGTATTGCCGCTGAAACTATTGTTCTCTCTGGGAGAGAAACTGGTAAGGCCGATTTGAAAAATCGGTGTGGAGGCACGTCTTCGAAGTACAGTTTGTACCCTTGGGTCACAATTCCTAGCACCCAAGGATCCAGGTCTGACTGAACCCAGACCTGGCTGAAGAGCCGAAGACGCGCCCCCACCGGTGTGGACTCCCGCAGGGGAGCCCCAGCGTCATGCCATGGATTTGGCAGAAGCCGGAGAGGACTTTTGCTCCTGGGAACTAGCCGTAGCTGGTGTTCTTTTCCCTCTTCTTCTACCTCTGGCGAGGAAAGACGATCCATGCCCCTTTCTGAATTTATGAGACCGAAAGGACTGCATCTGGTACTGAGGCGTTTTCTTTTGCTGTGGGGGAACAAAAGGCAAAAAAGAAGACTTACCCGCGGTAGCTGTGGAAACTAGGTCCGCGAGGCCATCCCCAAACAAAACTTCACCCTTGTATGGCATAGACTCCATAAGTCTCTTGGAGTCAGCATCACCAGTCCATTGACGGGTCCACAGCGACCTCCTAGCTGAAATTGCCATGGCATTGGCCCTTGATCCCAAGAGGCCAATATCCCTCGCAGCCTCCCTTAGGTAAAACGCTGCGTCTTTGATGTGACCCAAAGTTAACATAACAGTATCCCTGTCGAGGGTGTCCATGTCAGATGACAAGTTATCTGCCCAAGCTGCAATCGCGCTACTCATCCATGCCGACGCAACTGCCGGTCTGAGGAGAACTCCCGTAGTCTCATAAATTGATTTTAAAGTGGTTTCCTGCTTGCAGTCCGCAGGATCCTTTAGTGTCGACGTGTCCGGGGACGGTAGGGCCACTTTTTGGGATAACCGCGTCAAGGCTTTATCCACCGAGGGAGAGGATTCACACCGTAACCTGTCCTGTGAGGGGAAAGGATACGCCATAATAATTCTCTTGGAAACCTGCAGCCTCTTGTCTGGAGTTTCCCAAGCCTTTTCAAATAGCGCGTTCAGTTCATGAGATGGGGGAAGCGTTACCTCACGTTTCTTCTCTTTAAACATACAGACCTTTGTGTCCGGGACAGAAGGGTCCTCTGTGATATGTAATACATCCCTTATTGCTACAATCATGTACTGAATACTCTTGGCCACCCGTGGGTGTAACCTCGCCTCATCATAGTCGACACTGGAGCTGGAATCCGTGTCGGTATCAGTGTCTGCTATCTGGGTAAAGGGACGTTTCTGGGACCCTGACGGGTTCTGAGACACAGCAATATCCATGGATTGACTTCATGCTTGGTTCTGAGACTCAGCTTTGTCCAATCTTTTATGCAATAAAGCCACACTTGCATTCAAAACATTCCACATGTCTACCCAATCAGCAGTCGGCGGTACCGACGCAGTCACTATCACATTTTGCTCCTCTTCCTCCCTCGAATAGCCTTCCGCCTCAGACATGTCGACACACACATACTGACACCCCCACACACACTGAATTATAGGGGACAGACCCACAAGGAGGTCCTTTGGAGAGACAGAGAGGAAGTTTTCCAGCTCACACCCAACGCCACCACAGTCTGAAATATAACAATACCCCAGACCTGTATAGCGCGTTTTATATATATAATATATATATCAAATCAGCACCAAATATTGTGCCCCCCCTCGTTTTGTACCCTGTTACTTGCAGATATCAGGGCAGGGTCCGGGAGCAGCGTCTCTGCAGCCAAGCTGTGGAGAAAATGGCGCTGGTTAGAGCTGAGGGACGACGCCCCGTCCCCTCGACGGCTGGCTTCGGTCCCGCTAATATTTATACTGGCGGGGGTTTTAAATGCCCTGAAATGCAGTGTATATAGCTTGGCAGTCGTTTTTATGAGGTACTCCTTGCTGCCCAGGGCGCCCCACCTGCGCCCTGCACCCTTGCAGTGCCTAGTGTGCGTGCAGGAGCAAAGGCGCGCAGCGCAACTGCTGCGCGGTACCTTCCTAAGCTTTGATGTCTTCTGCCGCCTGTGAAGTCTTCTTTCTTCCTATACTCACCCGGCTTCTATCTTCCGGCTCTGTGAGGAGGACGGCGGCGCGGCTCCGGGAACTAACAGCTAGACGACACCAGTGTTCAGACCTTCTGGAGCTAATGGTGTACAGTAGCCTAAGAAGCAGAGCCCATCAGTCCAGGAAAGTGGGTCTGCTTCTCTCTCCTCAGTCCCACGAAGCAGGGAGTCTGTTGCCAGCAGGTCTCCCTGAACATAAAAAACCTAACAAAGTCTATTTTCTAGAGAAACTCGGTAGAGCTCCCCTAGTGTGTGACCAGTCTCCTCTGGGCACAGGATCTAACTGGAGTCTGGAGGAGGGGCATAGAGGGAGGAGCCAGTTCACGCCCATTAAAGGTCTTAAAGTGCCCATGTCTCCAGCGGAGCCCGTCTATACCCCATGGTCCTTACGGAGTCCCCAGCATCCTCTAGGACGTAAGAGAAATTACTGTCAAGTCACTGCGGACTCAGGGGGTCATTCCGAGTTGTTCGCTAGCTGCATTTGTTCGCTGTGCAGCGATGAGGCAAAAAAAGGGCACTTCTGCGCATGCGTATACGGCGCAATGCGCACACGAGAAGTAATATTACAATGAAAGATGTCGTTTCACACAGGATCTAGTGAGGCTTTTCGGTCGTACTGCTGGCCGTAGAGTGATTGACAGGAAAGGGGCGTTTCTGTGTGTCAACTGACCGTTTTCAGGGAGTAATCGAGAAAACGCAGGCGTGCCGGGAAAAACACAGGTGTGGCAGCCCGAACGCAGGACGTGTTTGTGACGTCAAATCAGGAACTAAACAGTCTGAAGTGATCGCAAGCGCTGAGTAGGTCTGGAGCTACTCTGAAACTGCTCAAAATTATTTTGCAGCTGCTCTGCGATCCTTTCTTTCGCACTTCTGCTAAGCTAACATACACTCCCAGAGGGAGGCGGCTTAGCATTTGCACGGCTGCTAAAAACTGCTAGCGAGCGAACAACTCGGAATGACCACCTCAGTGCTTATATTTATATGAACAAACACATTGCGGTATGGGCGGCTGAGTCGCAGTACTTATATTTATGTGAACAAATGCAGTGCGGTACAGCACCTACACTACACTCAAGTTGTACAAAAAAAACAAAACACTTCTTTCAATTATTTATGTATTTCACACACTGCTGCACTTATTATAGTAATTGTGATACGTACCAGTGTGCACCAATAAAGGATTAATGCTGCACTGCAGTGACAAAAGAACACCAGTGTGCACCAAGGCTTTATTAATACTGCCCCTGTATTAGGAGCTCTGGGCTGCACTACAGTCAGTAACTGCACCAGTGTGACTGTGCACCAAATTAGGGTACAGGCATAAAAAGTAAATAATGCTGACATTTATTATTGCGAAGAACTCTGGGCTGTGTAGTGCACCAATAAAAGGATTAATATAATGCCCTGGCAGTCTCTCTGTCCATAATGCCCTGGTAGTCTAGTGGTTGTGCTCCCTGTCAGGTGACTGCAGTGAAATGGTGCAGAGTCACCGCTGCAGGCACTTACCGTATATTGAATCCAAAGCCCGAGAGATCTGATGCTGGGATGATGAACTTTTGCATAGTTTAGGAATCCGAGCAAGGCAGGAAAACCCGAGCCACCACTCATATTCCCTCGGATTCCGGAAGTTCAGGTCTGCTCGGTTCTCGGAGAACTGAGCCCGCTCATCTCTAATTTTAATTAATTTGAAGCTGCCATTTTGAAAAACAATACATTGCCCAATAATTATAGTTTTTTTTTCTCTATAAGTGAATAAGTGTTTACTAAGATGTTTACTGTGCTGGATTCTGCACAAGCTGCTGGCATTATGTTGTTTTTGTTATAGAATGGAGTGCTCTCCTGAGCTGTCTCCTTTCTCTCTGTAGCAGTGACCCCAGCGGGATGACTTTACCGCACATGCATGCCCCGGTAGACACCACTGTGTAAAAGTGCCATAGTACTGCACATGCCTGCAGTACTAGCTCCTTCAGATGAGACCTGTTGCTTTGTATTTCCGCTGTTTAATCCTCTACCACTATCAATGCTGTTATCGTGTAACTCTGCATAACTGTGTGTTACCGCTTTTAACGCTCTGTGTTATTGCTGTTACCAATAAACTGCAAGCCTCCATTTCATATTCTGTTGTTACACCTTTTGAAATCCACCAATAGGTCATATTAATAGGTTAAAGGCCCGGCACCCTGAGTGTGAAGAATACAGAAAGTCCTGTTTTGCATCAAGCCAGAAAATGCACAGTGCAGCAGCCAGCTGGAGCTTTATAAAACTGAGAGGCTCAGAGAATTATACCACTTGGAAAATCTCTATTGAAATGCAGCTGAAGCAAGAAAAACTTGGGAAGATCACAAATAATCCAGATGACAAACATCCTGATGAGCTGATTTAGCCATGGGAACCATTGGCCTTGCTATTGAACAGCATGTGTATTCCATGAGTCACTGGAAACTATCTGTACATGACATGTGGAGGAGGAAAAACCTGAGACACTGTATGATACCAAACTGAGTGCATAAAGAGATAAGAGTGAGTACATTAACAAGATGCAGTCCATATCATACCAGCTGTCATCTGTAGGAGCTGTCAAGTGGATGAGGAGATGATTGCAATGGTGATGCTGCAGAACCTAATGCTTGAATTTGATTTCTTAGTTGTGGTTCAGGAATCCTGCAACTAAGCTATCAACAGAGATAGTGAAGGCTATAGTACTGCAGTTCCAAGAATGCATACCAGTTGAGAGAAATTTTGATAGTTCTCCTTTACTTATAAAGAACACTAAGCCCAAAAGGCCTATGTACATGTGTATTGTATGTCATAAAGTGGAACATAAGGCCTCTGAATGCAGACTGAGAGACTGAAGTGGCACAAAGGAGAAGTGAGATAGTTAGCTTTAAGTGCCACAGATGCAGGAAAGATTATGGTACATGGACTCAGGAGACATAAGGCATTTCATACTGCAATCAAGAATGGTTTACATCATTGAGCACGAATGACTCTCTAACAGTCTGAGCGAGACCACCTTGGGTAAGATAATTTCCAGAAACTCCTTAATATGATGGGGACAGGAATAGCCATGAACGATACAGAGAGATCTGCATGAGAAAGCTTTATAAAGGGTAAGCTGACCTGTTGTCCCTTCACAAAGTCATCAACCATAGCTGAGGCACCACTAGTCAGTGCATATGGATATGTGTGGTCCGAAGAAGGTGAAATAAATAAGTGGATAACCATATTTCCTGACATTCATCTATGACTTCAGAATGAGACACCTTGACTTCATCAAAACCAAAGTGCTAAACAAAATTGCAAACTACAAGAGTTTGTTGGAGGCTTGTGATTTGACAATGGTCGGCAATGCAAAACTAATGTTTCCATAAAAAAAATATGGCACTGAGCGGCAACTAACCATAGCATACACGTCGGAACAAAGTGGTGTCAGTGAGCATGCCAATGGCACAATTGTGGAGAGAGCATGTATAAAGCGGACCTTGGAAATAGTTTTTTGGCAGAAGCAGTGTCTACCACAATATACCTGAAGAACGTGCATCCACAGTAGCTGTAAAAAGTGAAATACCACTAGAAGCGTGGTCTGGAAGTAAGCCAAACTTCTCAGAGTCTGTGAGTGCTGTCAAAGTCAGAAAAATATCTCTATGCACACTACCATATTTGCACCTCACACAGGTCCGTGCTGCGCATGCGTACGCTCTCCCGTACGTGCGCATACTCACAGTCGCGGGCACCCGCAGGCGCATGGTATGCGTATTTACGGTAGAGTTTATGTGGTTGTAGCGTGCGACTCAATCGTAACATATTTTCAGTAATAATGTATTTTGTAGATCATGGTCCCTTTGATAGATTCTGAAAGTTTGGTTAATATAGAATGTTTATGAACAGAGGAATCCCTCTTTGTTTGATACGAAGGGTCAGACAGGAGTAATACAGTGGTGTTTAGTATCCATCGGAAGAGTATTTAATTAGAAATATTCCGGTGTTGGTTTGAAACAGATCAATCGCTCGTGCGAATAGTTATGGACATAAGAAGTTTATGAACATTTACTTTATTTGCACTTTATTACCCATGCGGCGGGAAACCCAGTTTCCCTCCCACCTGAGCAGTTGGAAATAGTCACAGCCCACCTGTATGAATCAACCTATGACCTTTTGTTATAATACGAAGCCGAATTCCTATGTCCAATGAACAATGAGATTGTAGGGACCATTGAATTGTATTGTGTGTGGGGCATAAATAGGCAGGCCGACCGTATCCAGTTCTCTCTCTTCAACGGTTCTCATTGCTGATAATCGGGAGCTGGATATCGAGGCGCATGCGATCGTTCCCCTTGTGCGTAAGTTTTCTCCGTAATCATATTGTCTTACTGTGAGCCATCTCTCTCTCTCTCTCTCTCTCTACTCTTTCTCTCGTATTTTCCTTTAATTGTATTGTATTGTATTTCCTGTGTAGTTTATCTGGTTAGTTGGTTTATGTTATATTGTAGTGTATGCTTTGTACTGTGATTCTTTTTGCAAGTATAATAGTCATAATACATATAATAGGTTTCGGACCCTAAGCCCAGGTATCTGTGTATTCTTTATAGTGTTAAGTATTCTCTGAGCGTCGGTGACGCTCAAGCAGCTTTGTAGTTAATCAGGTTACACCAGGTTGCACTTACACTCTGTCTCTACACTAAGGTATACTGTGTATCTCACTGTTAAAGGTATAGATATAAAGGTTTAAACGTTGTAAGCGTCTGCACCGCTGGTGATCTCCTCGTGGTCCCGAGCGTACGCTATGCTATAGCGAATCATTACGTTAGTCGGCAGCCAATAGCGTGCCTGCCTGTGATCACTGGGCCGTAAGCGAACGTGACGCATGAGCGTCTCGACTACGGCTGAGCGATCGCTACGCAACTTGCGTACCCTTACGGTACTTCTTACGTAGATAGCGTACAGTGTTCTTAGACCTCTTAAAGTGATTTATATACGATAAATATTCAGCTTTATCAATTGGCGGCTCGCCCGTCCTTCACATATCTGCACTAGGTAGATCAGCAGACATTATCCCTCAGCAAAGGGCGGGAGGTTGTATCCCTCGTAGTGCTGACAGGATAAGCGTCTGCTTCGCTTAGGTAAAGAGTGCTGAAGGAATCCGGGAACCGGAGGTAAGAACAAAACGCTAGTGTCTTTTAAAACTGTTTATTTTTCTGTCTTGCGTACACACGCACGCACACATATATATATCTGCATTTCTTTTTCTTTTTCATTTTCGTATATCACTCTCCTGTCTGCCAGTTTTTACAGTTGATAGAAGTGCTAAAAGAGATTTGCCGTTATTTCATAGTTTAAGAGTAAAGATAATATAGTTAAAAGATAGACAAACACACAGTTTTGCCTGGGAGATAAGGCGAAGTCAGTGTGTTGTGTGGTAGATGATCAAGGATCATCTACATTGATAAAAGTATAAATTTGTGTTACGGTGGATCTTTGCTTTGCGTATACGTGTCTCTAACAAAGACTTGCGTACGCAATCCAAAGGCCGACGCACGCAGCATACGTTACGCAACGGAGCGTCCGGTTACGCCCACGTAGCTCAAGTCACGATAAGTTGATTTTTAACGCAAAGCGATAAATAACGCGAGGCGAGAAATAACGCAAGTCTATTTTTGGGTGTCCGAAATTTAATTAACAGATCCTGCTCCTAATTGGTAACACACCTGATCTGAAGAAAAATTTCTGCGCAGAAATAGAAATAGAAAACAAAAGTGTACATGTGATGAGTGAGTGTTTTTACAATTTTTAAAGGTTGAACCACAAGAAAAGTCGAGTACTCGTGAGGTACATGCGTGTAAGTGACGTGCACGGTGGCTAGGGAGGCATCTCTGGTTAAATATACAATTTTGAGCATTAGAGTATAGCAGACCAGGAGGTCATACTGTAACAAGACCAGGAGGTCATACTGTAACAAGACCAGGAGGTCATAGCAGACCAGGAGGTCCAGGTACAGCCGACAAGGAAGTCCGCTATACAGTTCACAGGCACAACACCGAAAAGGGTTGGTGCAACACCCATATAGGCCATATAAGCTCTGGCTGAAGGAATTCGCAGTCGTAAGTTTCGATTCCATTGGTCTTTCCGTACATAAACTTAGTTGTTTGTGTACTGAACGACTGGACCGCACGTAAGTGTGTGCAGTAGTTAGTAATCTGACCTAATACCATTAGAGTAAAGGGGTCACAAACGCTATCTGTACACTCTAACGTGATTTGTGTAATTTTTTTATTTTAAGGGAAGTTCGCTGCTCACTCAGGAACTATCCAGCAACCAATAGTTACTGGAAAGAGTAAGTGTTCTTCGGATAACCCTCGCAGGTTCCAGTAAATAGAGGTTCAGGTCGCAGGGGCCCTAGGTCGAGTACGCCAGCACCATATCGGTGTGATCAGGTCGTATTGGTCGGCGTGGGCGAGTGAGTGGGGTACTCGGTAAACCGCCACCGTCAGCCTATTGTTGACATTTGGTTTTTCGTAAGGGTTGGCTAAATAAAGCAACACTTTCGAACTATGGGGGCCACTTGTTTAGGTAGGGGGCGATCAACCTCGGTTCGGGTTGATTCAGTGGTCCGACCAATTGGGTCGGCCAGGTATATAATGTGTGAGAAATATGGAAGTCACACAGAAACTTTATGTGATGAATGGGAGAGAATGACTGTACATGACGGGGAGAAATTCCCAAGAATAGGGAGCTTCAGCTCAGAAGTGTTACAAAATTTAAGGAGGAGGATATGTCTCATAAAATCAACAAAGAGACGAATCCAGCATTATGATTATTTACAGTTGTGGCAACAGGAAGGTGAGATACAGAGAGGTTTGGCTCAGGCGGCGGGATCTGGCTCTAACAGAAAACTGATTGCCACGGCCCCGCCGCCACCATACATATCAGGAGAGAAGTTGATTGCGGAGAAAGACGCACTAAGGTGTAACACAAAATCACTTAGTAACTGTGTAAATGTTAATGATAATGTTAACCCATTAACCCATGCAAGTATTAACCCGTGCAAGTTGTACCCTGTTTTGAACTTTCCTCAGGAGTGTGATCAAGAGGACGAATCGGCAACGATTTCAGCGCTCTCTCTAGCAGCCACCATAGCAGAGACCACAGTAGGCACAGCTCCACCCACGAGATTATTAAAGGCCCCTAGCGGAGGGATAGGTGAGGTCGTATCAACTGGTAAGTACGGCACCATGCATTATGCTGAAACTATTTCACCACAGCCTGTAGAATCTACACAGAATGAGGTTGTTAGAATTACACCTGTTAGAGTAATAGCAGTGCCAAATGGGAAAACAGACGCATCAGGAGCCACTCCCATTAGGAACATTGCCATGTACACCCCATTTTCCCGAATGGAATTAAGGACCATAGTGTCTGAATTTCCTGACCCTAGAAAAGACTTAGTTGCCAGTCAAAAATACATCAGAGACTTAGGTAACACTGCAGAGCCCAACAATAAAGACTGGCAGATATTGCTGAGAGCATGTTTACCCTCAAATGTCGACGCAACTCAATTTTTAGCTGATTGCGGACTAGATCATGATGTACCTCTTACAGATGTGTACAACCAAGATAATGTGAAAAGAATAAACTTGCAGTTAAAAGAGTATTTCCCAGCAGTAGCTAAATGGAATAAGATATTCTCCATTAAACAGAAGGAGTCAGAGACAGCTGCAGAGTATTTTCACAGAGCATTATTAGAAATGGCAAAATACACAGGCATAGAGGACATTAAAACAGACACAAACCATCGGGAAGTAGCAGTATCGGTACTGATGGATGGTTTAAAAGAGTCATTGAAGACTAGGGTACAGACCACGCAACCATGTTGGCGAGGTCTGTCTGTGGCTACTTTGAGAGAGGCTGCTATTGATCACGACAGAAACATCACCAGACACAGGGAACAACAAGGTGACAAATTAATGTCAGTAAGTATACAGGCTCTGACCACAAGGCAGCCTTTGTTTGTATCACCAAATCCTGTGGGTAAGTCAAGTATGGTTACTTGTTATTCTTGTCACAAACAGGGACACATGGCACGAGATTGTAGAGTAAAGAATCCACGAAACTCATACCAACCCCCTAGACAACGACACGACACACGACATTGGGAGCAAGGTCCGCAGAAACGGAGTTATGAGCCACATACAGGGGAAACAAAAAGATATCCCCCAAACAGAGACTGGCATGCCTCTGGTAGTTCCCAACTATCTCCCTCACAAGTAGTTGCTGCCAGCGGGATTCAGGGAGGTCACCATACCCAATAGGGGTGTGGCCATACCTGTAATCTGCAGCCAGTAAAATTAATTGCCAACATTGGAAGTGAACCCGAGATCGCAATTAATGTAGCTGGTAAAACTTTAAACTTTCTTGTAGACACAGGGGCGGCCAAGTCAGTGATAAATTCGACAGTGGGCATGAGAACCACTGGTAGGACAATTCCAGCCATGGGAGTAACAGGAGTAGTCCAGCACTACCCTGTTAGCAAACCAGCCGAGATTACAATAGGGCCTTTGCATACCAAGCATTCCTTTTTGCTGGCTGCATCGGCACCAACCAATCTCCTGGGAAGAGACTTACTGTGTAAAATGGGGTGCGTCATTTATTGTACTCCTGAAGGTGTATTCTTGGACATACCTGAGAAACACGCTCAGGAAGTGCGAGACATGTTAGACTCCCCATCAAAATTAATGTCACATACCATTATGACAAATAGGAATCCATCCCAAATAGAAGAGATGACATCTCAGATACCAGAGTCACTTTGGACAAAAGACGGACAAGACACTGGATTAATGGCAAACGTAGCTCCAGTAGTGGTACAAGTAAAAGATGGTAGGATAGCTCCAAAAATCCCACAGTACCCTCTGAAGCCAGAGGTGGAGTTAGGAGTTTACCCAGTAATAGAGCGCTTGCTACAACAGGGCATTCTGGTAAGAACGTCCAGCACTGCTAATAGTCCCATCTTCCCTGTGAAAAAGAGTGGGGGGAGGGGTTACAGACTAGTGCAGGATCTAAGGGGGATTAACAAAATAGTTGAGAGTCAGTTCCCCGTAGTGCCAAATCCAGCTGTCATCCTAATGCAAATCCCTCCCACTGCCAAATTTTTCACTGTTATTGACCTCTGCTCCGCTTTCTTTTCGGTACCTCTGCACCCTGACAGCCAATATTTGTTTGCATTTACATACAGAGGAGTCCAATACACGTGGACTCGATTACCCCAAGGTTTCATAGATAGTCCAAGTATATTTTCTCAGGCTTTGCATGATTGTTTACAGTCTTTCCAACCAGACAGTGGATCAGTATTGATACAGTATGTGGACGATTTATTACTGTGTTCAGATTCACTGGAAGCATCTCTGAAGGATACGAAACAGCTCCTGTTTCATCTTTCAGACACAGGACACAAGGTGTCCAAAGACAAGTTACAATTATGGCAAACTAAGGTAAAATATTTGGGACACTGTCTAACACAAGGACTGAGACACCTGACCACTGATAGAATCCAAGCAATTAGAGACATGACTCTGCCACAAACCCAGCAACAGATCAGAACGTTTTTAGGAATGTGTGGGTATTGCCGTAATTGGATCCCAGGGTTTTCCATTTTGGCGTTACCTTTGCAGGAAATGGTCTCCTCAAACAAACCTGATAGGATTTCGCATACAGACGAGTCCGAAACAGCATTTGAGAGACTCAAACAGTGCCTAACGCAGGCACCAGCACTAGGTATGCCAGACTATGGGAAACCCTTTGAACTATACGGAACAGAAAGTGCTGGTTGCGCGGCAGGTGTACTAACCCAAAAACACGGTGATGCCAGCAGGCCAGTTGCATACTACAGCGCTCAGCTAGACACGGTAGCGCGATCCCTCCCCACATGCTTGCGAAGCGTTGCTGCAATAGCATTGCTAGTGACAAAAAGCGAAGATGTCGTGCTAGGCCACAACCTCACAATCCATACGCCACATGCAGTATCAGCCTTATTGAATTCTGCCCAAACCAGACACGTCTCATCAGCGAGGTTTACAAGATGGGAATTGGCACTAATGGCCCCCGTAAACATCACCATAAGGAGATGCAGTGCATTAAATCCTGCAACGTATCTCCCAGGTGTGCCTGGTCAGGCACAAAGGGTGGAAGGTGAAAGTGATGGGGAAGGAGGATTTAATACAAAGGAAGATACACATGATTGTATGGAATATTTGACCCAAAATTTTACCGCAAGGCCTGACATCAGTGACAACCCACTGGAAGATGCAGAACTCACGTTCTACACGGACGGTAGTTGCCATAGACAGTCAGACTCGGGAGACTTGTGTACTGGATACGCAGTCGTAGATGACCAAGACACCATAGAAGCGGAACCGCTAGGCCCACCTCACTCAGCCCAGGTTGCTGAACTGGTCGCCCTAACCAGAGCATGTGAATTGGCTAAGGGTAAGTCAGCCAATATCTACACCGATTCTAGATACGCATTCGGAGTAGTCCATGATTTCTGAGCCCTATGGCGCCTCAGAAATTTCATGACGGCAGCTGGTACACCGGTAGCGCATGCAGCTCACATAAAAAGGCTTCTAACAGCGATACAGGAACCCGACAGAGTGGCTGTTATCAAATGTAAAGCACACACATATAGCCAAGACCCGGTATCACTTGGTAACAGCCGAGCAGACGAAGCTGCTAAGTTAGCAGCTGCTACCCCCATACAGACAGACACCACACAATTAATGGTATTTAATACCATTAACACACAGAAGTTGTGTGAAATGCAAAATTTGTGTTCCACACAGGAAAAGGCAGTCTGGAAGGCAAAGGGATGTGGCCAGGAGTCTTCAGGACTCTGGACGGATGGACATGGTAAACCAGTGGCCCCCAGAGCATATCTTCCATGTCTGGCTGAAGCAGCTCACGGGCTGACTCATCTAGGCAAGGAAGGGATGTGCAAATTGGTAAGAGCCTATTGGTGCGCCCCAGGATTCTCCTCTCATGCGAGTAAAAGAGCAATGTCATGCCTTACCTGTTTGAGAAAGAATATTGGAAAGGCAATACCTACAGAACCATCCCATATCCCACCTGCCGGCGGCCCTTTCCAGGTAATACAAATTGACTTTATACAATTACCCCCTTGTCGGAATTTGAAATATGTACTTGTTTGTATAGATGTTTTCTCAAATTGGGTCGAAGCATTTCCTGCGGCTACAAATACCGCTATGTTTACTGCTAAGAAAATTGTGCAGGAATTTGTATGTAGATATGGTATCCCTAGAATAATCGAAAGTGATAGGGGTACCCATTTTACAGGTGAGGTCTTTCAAGGAATGTGTAAGTTGATGGGAATTGATAGCAAGCTGCACACTCCGTACCGTCCACAGGCGAGTGCGAAGGTCGAAAGAGTGAACAGCACTATTAAAAATAAATTGAGTAAAGTGATGGCAGAGACAGGATTGACATGGCCAGAAGCTTTACCCATTGTATTGTATAGTATCAGAACCACTCCCAGGTCCCCTCTTAATCTGTCTCCCTTTGAAATCTTGTTTGGTCGACAACCACATGCCATGATTAACCCTCAGGATGATTTGAAATGTAACAATGAAGTAACTGTAAAGTACTTGATTAACATGAGTAAACAGTTAAGGAATCAAAATGATAGTCTGAAGTTGGTGATTCCTGATCTACCTGATAGTAATTGTCATGACATTGAACCTGGGGATTATGTAATGATACGGAATTTTCTACGCTCAGGTTGCCTTATTGACAGATGGGAAGGACCATACCAGGTCTTATTGACTAGCACTACGGCATTGAAGGTTGCTGAGAGAGAGACTTGGGTCCATTCATCCCACTGCAAGAAGGTTGCTGATCCAGAGAAGTCCCGTGATAAGGAACAGACGGTAGAGGTTGTATCACTGGAGTGTCTGTTCCAGGAGGACTGAGGCGGCACCTGAGCCTTGAAGACCGAGAGCTGTTGTCGACTCCCCACTCCCTTTTATTGTTTTTCTCCACTTCCCATCCCCTCTCCCTCAAATTTATTTTTCCTCCTTCTCATTCTTCTCCGTTTCCTCCTATAAGATGGACTTGCCCCAAGAGACTGTGATCCGGATTTTCCTGTTGACCATGATGTTGACCAGAGCAGTCTGTTCCGGCGAGAGTACCATGGAGGTCGATAGAGGTTCTGGAATGGGTTCTGATGATAAAGATGGAGGCGTAGTTTTCCAAGATCAACCTAACCAACAAGCAAAGGCGAGTATCAGAAAACGATCCGATAGCATTGACCATAGGAGAAATTGTGACGGATTGTTAGCTGAAGAAAACTGTATCTGTAGGCTCTGTAACAATGTCATTGAAGATGGGTGCATTAAGAAATGCCAATCCAGTTTTAATATCCATATGGACCGGCATCCATTGAGTGACTATCACTCCTTAGTGGGTAATGTGTTAAACAAAACAGATTGTTGGGTATGCTCTCAAGTACCTCAAGGTCATAGCAAATCAGGGCTAGTACCATTTCCTTTAACGATAGGGGAGGTACTTGAGTTAAATGGTGGGAGACCGGTGGACAGGAGGTTTAATATCTCCAGCCCTCCTAGTTTGAAGCTCCACCAATACCATGTGGATAGGTCCCTATTATGTTTCAACATCTCCAATCCCAGAAAGCCGGGAAATTGGGAAGTGTCATGGAGTAACCACACCATGACCTTTTCGCATAGAGCAGATAGAATGCCTACAGATACAGAGCTTGTACGCCACATAGCCAGTAGATGAAAATCTTTCCGGTATAGGTACACCTTAGGAAATAGGATTACGAGAGTTGGAGAAGTATCACCAGGATACTGTGCACATATCGTACAACCTGATACGTGTATTAAGCAGATGGAAGAATTAGGGTTAGGAGATTTCACCTGGAAGGTGTGTAATATGGTTATGTCCTTCTCCGTCCCATATGTTCTCCCCGATGATGCATATTTCATATGCGGGAGAAAGGCGTACAAGTGGCTTGCCCCAAACTCTGAAGGATTGTGTTATATTGGAAAAGTATTGCCTGAAGTGATGACTGTAACACATGACAAAATGAAAGACATACATCGTGGTGCCCAAGCTCCTTATACTCACACCCATTACGAGCACGTCGTTAAAAGGCACCTGATAGAGAAGACAGAGCATCCGGCCTCTGATCTGATAAGTGAATCCACCGGGATTCAATTCTTAATCGCGTTAGATTTCACCCGCACCGCTAGAGGAGTGCTAAATTATAAATACATATCGGCGCTCGCAAATTTGTTAGATAATATCACTGAAATGTATGATGACACGTTTAGATATACTGGAAGGGAACTTCAAGCTTATAAAACAGAACTGGTGCAGCATAGAATGGTTCTTAATTACCTCACAGCAGTGACAGGCGGATATTGTGTTACATTGGCAACACAGTACGGCGTGAAGTGTTGCACGTATATCACGAATAGCACCGAGGATCCGGTCGAGGTCATAGACCAAAAGATGGACGATATTCTCCAATTGAAGTGGGAATTTCGCCGAAAACACAATCTCACTCTAGCTGCTGTAGGTAATGAGCTGACTGGTTGGGTGTCATGGTTGAACCCGCGAAATTGGTTCTCCGGTTTGGGAGACTGGGCTCAAGGAGTCATAATGGATGTTGGGAAGTTTCTCCTATGTATCTTAGGTGTTATCATAACGATCGGTTTGATATTTAGATGCGGTCAGGCTTTAATGAGGTGCAATCGTCGTACTAAGGTAATGAGTTTGAGGAGTGAGGAAACTGTAATTAACCTGGATTTGATTTATGACCCAATGATAGAAACAATGATGTGATGAAAATGCGATTTCTACGGTCCGTTTCTTTCACCTGTTTTTCTGGTTTTTCTCCAAGATAAAAAGACCCACTTGGACGAGGAAGTTGACGAGACGCTATACAGACAATGGATAGACCAAAGAAGAAGTTTTGACCACTTGAGATATGGACATTTGATGAACTTTGCCATGGATCCCCAGTTTCCCTAGAATTCTTAAACTTACGCTAGCCCAACATTTTTTGTAAATCTAATGGCATTGACAAAGCTTTTTGCTCACACCTAATGGGCAACACAGCGCAAAGAAGACGACTTTCAACTGATACCGAACAAAACTTCAACCGACAGATGTACATTAACCTGACATAGAATACCACCGCATTTACCGTAATTATGTCTTTTCTTCATTTCTACAACCCTCAGGTAATGACACACATAGTATAGGGAATACAGGCACAGATATCAGCAATCACATATTCCCCCATTCATGTATCATCAACTAAAATGTGCTCCCCATTTTGTTCAAAATCCGAAAAGAGCTCGGTAAAGTTTGACAGCCCATCCACAGACCCGTACCACGGGATAAGAAGGAATTCAAATGTATACTTCGCAATACCTCGAAGCTTGATTTACAACACGTACGGCACGATGATACATGACCCCCCAAACATGGACTCATACACACATGCTTCTGCTATCTCACTAGGTCATACCCTCTTCACACCTACTCCTTTCTCCTCCCTTACCCAACCATGGAAATTAATTAACCCCTAACATATATTTTTCTCCTTTTGAAATGTTTTCAGGAAGTGGCAGTTATTATTGACTGCCAAAGGGTGGACTGTCAAAGTCAGAAAAATATCTCTATGCACACTACCATATTTGCACCTCACACAGGTCCGTGCTGCGCATGCGTACGCTCTCCCGTACGTGCGCATACTCACAGTCGCAGGCACCCGCAGGCGCATGGTATGCGTATTTACGGTAGAGTTTATGTGGTTGTAGCGTGCGACTCAATCGTAACATATTTTCAGTAATAATGTATTTTGTAGATCATGGTCCCTTTGATAGATTCTGAAAGTTTGGTTAATATAGAATGTTTATGAACAGAGGAATCCCTCTTTGTTTGATACGAAGGGTCAGACAGGAGTAATACAGTGGTGTTTAGTATCCATCGGAAGAGTATTTAATTAGAAATATTCCGGTGTTGGTTTGAAACAGATCAATCGCTCGTGCGAATAGTTATGGACATAAGAAGTTTATGAACATTTACTTTATTTGCACTTTATTACCCATGCGGCGGGAAACCCAGTTTCCCTCCCACCTGAGCAGTTGGAAATAGTCACAGCCCACCTGTATGAATCAACCTATGACCTTTTGTTATAATACGAAGCCGAATTCCTATGTCCAATGAACAATGAGATTGTAGGGACCATTGAATTGTATTGTGTGTGGGGCATAAATAGGCAGGCCGACCGTATCCAGTTCTCTCTCTTCAATGGTTCTCATTGCTGATAATCGGGAGCTGGATATCGAGGCGCATGCGATCGTTCCCCTTGTGCGTAAGTTTTCTCCGTAATCATATTGTCTTACTGTGAGCCATCTCTCTCTCTCTCTCTCTCTCTACTCTTTCTCTCGTATTTTCCTTTAATTGTATTGTATTGTATTTCCTGTGTAGTTTATCTGGTTAGTTGGTTTATGTTATATTGTAGTGTATGCTTTGTACTGTGATTCTTTTTGCAAGTATAATAGTCATAATACATATAATAGGTTTCGGACCCTAAGCCCAGGTATCTGTGTATTCTTTATAGTGTTAAGTATTCTCTGAGCGTCGGTGACGCTCAAGCAGCTTTGTAGTTAATCAGGTTACACCAGGTTGCACTTACACTCTGTCTCTACACTAAGGTATACTGTGTATCTCACTGTTAAAGGTATAGATATAAAGGTTTAAACGTTGTAAGCGTCTGCACCGCTGGTGATCTCCTCGTGGTCCCGAGCGTACGCTACGCTATAGCGAATCATTACGTTAGTCGGCAGCCAATAGCGTGCCTGCCTGTGATCACTGGGCCGTAAGCGAACGTGACGCATGAGCGTCTCGACTACGGCTGAGCGATCGCTACGCAACTTGCGTACCCTTACGGTACTTCTTACGTAGATAGCGTACAGTGTTCTTAGACCTCTTAAAGTGATTTATATACGATAAATATTCAGCTTTATCAGTGCACACATACCTAAGAAAAAGAGAGACACATAAATTGGATCCCAAGTTAGCGGGGTTTATCATGCTTGGATACTGCAAAGAAAGTAAGGGATACAGTCTATGGGACATTACAAACAAAAAGCTTATAAAATCCAGAAACGTGGTGTTCCGTGAAAAAGTGCCACCTAATGTGAGTCTGGGACAAGAATCGAAGCACGAGTTTGTTATACTGGACATACCAACAGCTGTCTGAATTAGAGACTGCTAGTGTGAACATCCAATCACAGAGCAGGAGTTCTGTGAGAAATAATAAAGGAAAACCCTCTTGGAGATATTATGATGATGATTTGCAAATATCACTTTCTGTGAACCCCAAAATAACCAAGAGGCAAAAGTCAAGCAGCGATTGGGAGTAATGGTGGTCAGCAATAGATAAAGAAATGGCATCATTGAATGACAACAATGCATGGACTCTTGTTAATAGCCGAGTCACCATAAGAACATTAAAAACAAGTGGGTCTTTTGTAAAAAGTTAAATGCAGACAGAAGCTTTATGGATGGGTATACACTGGAGTGACCGCCAAACATTCTGACTTTACTGATGATTTTCCTTGAGCCCAGAACTAGCCAAATTGTGTGTACACACACTGCAATCTTGCTAACGACTGAACTATATATTGCATCATTTGGTCGCATGCTCATTGCTCCTGTACACACTAGAACAACCTTCATGCTACTGCATTCTAGGGAGTGACATGAAGGTGACGTCAAATCAGTCAGATATTTATTTATTAACAGCTTCAGTTCTTATATAGCGCAGCATATTCCATTGCACTTTACAATTGGGGCAACAGTAATAGAACACAACTGGGTAATGCCAGACAGGCCTAGAGGTAGGATGGCCCTACTTGCAAGCTTACAATCTATAGATTGTTGTCCGATTTGACATATGCACTGCACTGTAGGCACCAAATCGCTAGTGATATCGCTAGGTTTAATGTGTAGCACATCATAGCTGACGACCTGGCATGCGACCGCGGGAGTGTGCATATTGAGCATGCACACTGAGCGGTGTAGGCGATATGTTGATCCGAACCAACCGATCGGATGATATATTGCTCAGTCACATAGGCGTGCGCAGAACATTTTATTAAGGGGTGCACCGTCAGAGGGGCGTGTTTAGCACCACCTCCTGGGCGAATCTAGCACCGCCTATTGGGGCATGTCTAGCACCGCCTATTGGCACTCAAACCAACATAAATCACATTACACAAGGGGCGTGGCCACTGCCAATGGGGGCGTGTCAATATGACAATACCTGTTTCTCATCACTCTGGGAGTATTCCTTTCCATATGTACCTTACCTATATGGTGTTTGCTCACAGCAGTGAACCTCTGAAAAAATGTCCTCCCTGGGCAGACAGTGTTTTCAGCTGGTAATCACTATTTATGAAGGAAATAACATGGTCCAGAAGATACCTGTTTGTGTAGGAGTATAACCAAGATCATCATCGTGCTGCAGAGATTCAACCAGACTTGTGTCACCTCCTGTCCTCTGCGTCTCTTAGCCACACCATCATCTCCTCCCTGTGTATCACAACCACACCCTCATCTCCCTCCTGCGTCTGTCTGCCACACCACCTCCTCCCCTCCCTGCATCATCTCTCAACCACCATACCATTATCCCCTCCCTGTGTCATATCTCATCCACACCATCATCTTCCACCTGCATCTCCCTGCCATGAATCTCTCACAATCCACCTCACTTTGTGTATCTCAGTCTCCCCCCTTCACTCTGTGCCTCTCAGCCTCCCACCTTTCACTCTCTCAGCCTGCCCCCCCTTCAATCTGTGTCTTTCAGCCTCACACCCTTCACTCTGTCTCTCAGCCTGTCCACCTTCGTTCTGTGTCTCTCAGCCTCCAAACCTTCACTCCGTGTCTCTCTGCCTCCCACCTTTCACTCTCTCAGCCTGCCCCCCCTTCAATCTGTGTCTTTCAGCCTCACACCCTTCACTCTGTCTCTCAGCCTGTCCACCTTCGTTCTGTGTCTCTCAACCTCCAAACCTTCACTCTGTGTCTCTCAGCCTGCCCCCTTCACTGTGTCTTTTAGCCTCCACCTCCCTTCATTCTGTGTCTAGTGCCACTTACACACAATGCCCACAGTAGTAGTGCCCGTTACACAATGCCCCCAGCAGTTGTGCCCCTTACACAATGCCCACAGTAGTGCCCCTTACACAATGCCCACAGTAGTAGTGCCCCTTACACAATGCCCACAGTAGTTGTGCCCCTTACACTATGCCCACACAGTAGTTGTGCCTCTTACACAATGTCCATAGTAGCAGTGCCCCTTACACAATGCTCACTGTAGTTGTGCCCTTTACACAATGCCCACACAGTAGTTGTGCCCCTTACACAATGCCCACTGTAGTCGTGCCCCTTACATAATGCCCACAGTAGTAGTGCCCTTTACACAATGCCCACATAGTAGTTGTGCCTCTTACACAATGCCCACTGTAGTTGTGCCCCTTACACAATGCCCACTGTAGTTGTGCACCTTACACAATGCCCACACAGTAGTTGTGCCCCTTACACAATGCCCACACAGTAGTCGTGCGCCTTACACAATGCCCACTGTAGTTGTGCCCCTTATACAATGCCCATAGTAGGAATGCACCTTACACAGTGCCCACTGCAGTTGTTCCCCTTAAACAATGCCCACTGTAGCCGTACCCCTTATATAATGCCCACAGTAGTCGTGCCTCTTACACAATGTCCACTGTAGTTGTGCTCCTTATACTATGCCTATAGTAGGAGTGCCCCTTACATAATGTCCACTGCAGCCGTACCCCTTATACAATGCCCACATAGTAGTTGTGCCCCTTACATAATTCCCACTGCAGCCGTACCCCTTACACAATGCCCACTATAGTTGTGCCCCTTACGCTATGCCCACTATAGTCATGTCCCTTACACTATGCCCACTGTAGTCGTGCCCCTTAAACAATGCCCACACAGTAGTTGTGCCTCTTATACAATGCCCACACAGTAGTTGTGTCCCTTACCCAATGCCCACACAGTAGTCGTGCCCCTTACACAATGACCACACGGTAGATGTTCCCCTTACACAATGCCCACACAGTAGTCGTGCCCCTTACACAATGCCCATAGTAGGAGTGCCCCTTACACAATGCCTACTGTAGTCGTGCCCCTTACACAATGCCCACACAGTAGTTGTGCCCCTTACATAATTCCCAATGAAGCCGTACCCCTTGCACAATGCCCACTGTAGTTGTGCCCCTTACACTATGCCCACAGTAGTCATGTCCTTTACACTATGCCCACTGTAGTTGTACCCCTTAAACAATGCCCACACAGTAGTCGTGCCCCTTACACAATGCCCACACAGTAGATGTGCCCCTTACACAATGCACACACACTAGTCGTGACGCTTACACAATGCCCATAGTAGGAGTGCCCCTTACACAATGCCTACTGTAGTCGTGCCCCTTACACATTGTCCACGTAGTAGTTGTGCCCCTTACATAATTCCCACTGCAGCCGTACCACTTGCACAATGCCCACTGTAGTTGTGCCCCTTACACTATGCCCACTGTAGTCATGTCCCTTACACTATGCCCACTGTAGTCGTGCCCCTTAAACAATGCCCACACAGTAGTGGTGCCTCTTATATAATGCCCACACAGTAGTTGTGTCCCTTACACAATGCCCACACAGTAGTCGTGCCCCTTACACAATGACCACACAGTAGATGTGCCCCTTACGCAATGCATACACACTAGTCGTGACGCTTACACAATGCCCATAGTAGGAGTGCCCCTTACACAATGCCTACTGTAGTCGTGCCCCTTACACATTGCCCACATAGTAGTTGTGCCCCTTACATAATTCCCACTGCAGCCGTACCACTTACACAATGCCCACTGTAGTTGTGCCCCTTACACTATGCCCACTGTAGTCATGTCCCTTACACTATGCCCACTGTAGTCGTGCCCCTTAAACAATGCCCACACAATAGTTGTGCCTCTTATACAATGCCCACACAGTAGTTGTGTCCCTTACCCAATGCCCACACAGTAGTCGTGCCCCTTACACAATGCCCACACAGTATATGTGCCCCTTACACAATGCCCACACAGTAGTCGTGCACCTTACACAATGCCCATAGTAGGAGTGCCCCTTACACAATGCCTACTGTAGTCGTGCCCCTTACACAATGCCCATAGTAGGAGTGTCCCTTACACAATACCCATAGTAGGAATGCACCTTACACAATGCCCACTACATTTGTTCTCCTTACACAATGCCCACTGTAACCGTACCCCTTCTATAATGCCCATACAGAAGTCGTGCCTCTTACACAATGCCCACTGGAGTTGTGCCCCTTACACAATGCCCAAAGTAGTAGTGCCCCTTACATAATGCCCACTGCAGCCATACCCCTTACACAATGCCCACACAGTAGTCATGCCCCCTACACAATGCCCACTGTAGTTGTGCCCCTTACAATGCCCATAGTTGTGCACCTGGTCCATATATATATATATATATATATATATATATATATATAATATACACTCACTCTGAATCAGGCAGGAGGAGGAGGAAGCTTGTCCTAGGCTCCTGGCATGTGTCAGGCTGTCGGCAATGGCAGGGCACACACATGTCGATTGAGTGGAGAGACTGAGCACGGGCAGGAAGGGAGGTCGCACGGTGTGACGTCAGCATGACAAACCACGAGGCGGACAGACCGTCAGAGCATGACGGCGGGTGCGCTGCGTGGCCAGCCACCCACCTCCTGCGATTGTGAATCTGACCGGCGCAGCGGTTGGGGGTGTGACAGGCTGGGCAGTGAATGTGATGTGCAGCAGGTGATCCGATCATCGCCATCAGTGTGCTGCTGTAGTAGCACTGCTACAACAGCAGCACACAGACAGTGATGATCGGATCACAGGCGTGACGTGCGCACGCCTATGCTCAGTGGGTACCCAGCTTGGGTTGTGTCTGTAATGTTGGCGGTCGGGATCCCAGAGGGCAGCATAACGATCCCGGCCACCAGAATGCAGGTGGGGGGGGCGAGTGCAACGGAGCCCCTTGTGTGCTTGCTGTGCTCGCCATGCTGCAGGCTCGGTGGCTAACTGTGCTCGCCACAGGTTCTATCCCACTCTATGTGTGTTGTGGATACCCACGAGTGGGAATAGCCCCTGTTAGCCGGGATTTCGTCTGGCAGCATTGTCTGCAGTCGGGGTTCTGGCATCGGTATCCTGAATGCCGGGATCCCGTCCACCGGCACATCAACTGCATCCCCCCAGCTTATCTATTATACAGCCTGTCTTGTCATTAAAGGATATACATAGAAAACCAGGGTTCAACTAAGGTAAAACCTTCTCACCTTTCATAAGATAGAGTATGTTTAGTCATAGGGCCTAATTCAGGGTTGATCGCAGCAGCAAATTTGTTAGCAGTTGGGCAAAACCATGTGCACCGCAGGGGGGGGGGGGGGCAGATATAACATATGCCCCAATCAGTAATACCTTTAGCACCATATTATGCCCCACGCAGGAATGCCCCTTGCACCATATTAAGACCCACACAGTAATGACCATTGCACCTTATTATGTCCCGCACAGTAATGCCCCCTAGCACCATGCCTCATTTAAAATTGGCAATGTACCTGCTCGTTGTCAAGGGGTTTTTCATGCTGTTGGCCTGCCTGCTCCCTCTGCTGCTGCTGCTGCCAACACCACCACATCCCCAGCTGTGACATTTTCTGCCTCCTCCTGCACCCTCCGGGCTCCGTCTATTAAATTTTCCTCCCAAAATGGCCACCTCCTCTAGCATCCTTAAAAACTGTTCTCTCTCAGGTGGTGGGCATTTTGGGAAGGGGACTTTTTTTTATAGTACTCTATGCAGCCGGCCATGCATAGAATACTGCAGCAGTGTGCTCACAATGGCTGCAGGCCTGCGCCCTGTGCGATTGCACGGCTGGCCTGGTCCTAAAAACAGCAATGTGTAGGCCAAATTGCAGGTTATGCAGAGTTGGATGCAAGGAGATATCTGTGTTGTTTCAGACTTGTACTAGTTATTATAGGGCTGGAGCAAATGCGCAATGATAGTGATGACAGCTACATTCACAAGGTGGAACTTAGACGAAGAGCTGCACCTGCAGCTGATAGAGTAATCCTGTATAAAGTATAAATATCAATACCAGTGTTTTTATTAGCAGCAGTTTATCTAATTAATGTTGTTTGACAATACTTTTTACATATATTTTGGGGTAGGATATATGACATCACACTACTCTGGATTCTGGAATTCTACAAATGCCCAGATGGTTCTAAGGGTGTGCGCACTACAAGATCAACACAATTGAAGAGCTGATCTCATATTCTAAAAAATTGGGAAACAGAAAAAAACAACCTACTGTAGCAGTTATTGTGACTCATTCAACCTCAACCGATCATTATTCTGTTACAAAACCAGGATTTTAAAATACAGGTTGAGTATCCCATATCCAAATATTCTGAAATACGGAATATTCCGAAATACGGACTTTTTTTGACTGAGAGTGAGATAGTGAAACCTTTGTTTTTTGATGGCTCAATGTACACAAACTTTGTTTAATACACAAAGTTATTAAAAAAATTGTATTAAATGACCTTCAGGCTGTGTGTATAAGGTGTATATGAAACATAAATGAATTGTGTGAATGCAGACACACTTTGTTTAATGCACAAAGTTATAAAAAATATTGGCTAAAATTGCCTTCAGGCAATTGTGTGTATAAGGTGTATATGTAACTTAAATGCATTCTGTGCTTAGATTTAGTGCCCATTACCATGATATCTCATTATGGTATGCAATTATTCCAAAACACGGAAAAATCCGATATCCAAAATACCTCTGGTCCCAAGCATTTTGGATAAGGGATACTCAACCTGTATAATAATGCATAAATGAGGAAAGGAGTTACTACCACGGAATTTCTTCCCCGGCTCAAACTATTGCTTATTTTTCCAGAATTCAGTATTATTATGCATTTTAGACTAAGGAGAGGATAAGTGGTAATAGTTTCCTATAAAGGCCTGGATTTGTGGAAAGACCAAGTAGGTCTGGGCTGAGGGCCGCGCCCTGCCAGAATATAGAATAAATAATCATTTTGAATTACTGGTAGAATACATGTATTTCTTTTATACAGATGAGATGTACCATGGAGTACTGCAAAGAAAATCCCTATTTGCCTACATCTATAACAACCAGAAAGAGAATGTGAGTTCCAGCAAAATTCTAACATAGAAAAATAAATCCAAAAATTCTCTTGTTTAACTATTCTTATTCCGTCTTTGTATGTTTTCAATTATTTGTCCTTCTGAAAAAATATACATATATTCTTCATTGTTTGCTCATATGTTCATATTTATTACCATATATGTTTATGGTACATATGAGGGTATGTACTTAGCAGGGATTACACAGTCACCAATGGTGCATTTTCATCCACAGCTGTCAATGCAAGGTAGACTCTGCTAAAATGAACCTCTAAATATTGATACACTAGCTGTTCTACCCATACGGGAGTTTCTGATTTTCATGGTTGTACATATACATGAGTGTTAATAATTTGGTAAATCTATAGAGATGTAAATTTGAGACGTGTTAATGTAAGTAAATATTGATCCGTCGTTCTTGGTGTTACCCGAGGAGCACCCATAGCAGATACAGTAAAAAGTGACAGGACCATTTTTGGAGTTTATTAAATTCTACACAATGGAGGTGCAATCCAAAGTTTGATTCGATTGTCCGTTTCGGCGTTATCGTTCACGCAACGCAAGCCACGAATCTGTACTGATGTCATTATGTCAACGCCCTTTTCATCCCCTTAGGGGAGGTTTATTAAAATCCTAATTATGTTGTTTTCCTATTTCCTACCTGAAGAATACTTATGTCAAATTTCTGCTTCCGAACATATCGGGAAGTAAGGGAATTAGTGATGAGTCAGTCAGTCAAGGAGTGAGTGAAATACGGTAAAAAGGGACAGGACCATTTTTGTAATTTATTAGATTCTACACACTGGAGGTGAAATCCAAATTTTGATCCGATTTTTCGTTTGGGAAGTTAGCGTTCATGCAACGCAAGCGGAGCATTGGTAATGACGTCATAATTAGAGATGAGCGCCTGAAATTTTTCGGGTTTTGTGTTTTGGTTTTGGGTTCGGTTCCGCGGCCGTGTTTTGGGTTCGAACGCGTTTTGGCAAAACCTCACCGAATTTTTTTTGTCGGATTCGGGTGTGTTTTGGATTCGGGTGTTTTTTTCAAAAAACACTAAAAAACAGCTTAAATCATAGAATTTGGGGGTCATTTTGATCCCAAAGTATTATTAACCTCAAAAACCATAATTTACACTCATTTTCAGTCTATTCTGAATACCTCACACCTCACAATATTATTTTTAGTCCTAAAATTTGCACCGAGGTCGCTGTGTGAGTAAGATAAGCGACCCTAGTGGCCGACACAAACACCGGGCCCATCTAGGAGTGGCACTGCAGTGTCACGCAGGATGTCCCTTCCAAAAAACCCTCCCCAAACAGCACATGACGCAAAGAAAAAAAGAGGCGCAATGAGGTAGCTGTGTGAGTAAGATTAGCGACCCTAGTGGCCGACACAAACACCGGGCCCATCTAGGAGTGGCACTGCAGTGTCACGCAGGATGTCCCTTCCAAAAAACCCTCCCCAAACAGCACATGACGCAAAGAAAAAAAGAGGCGCAATGAGGTAGCTGACTGTGTGAGTAAGATTAGCGACCCTAGTGGCCGACACAAACACCGGGCCCATTTAGGAGTGGCACTGCAGTGTCACGCAGGATGTCCCTTCCAAAAAACCCTCCCCAATCAGCACATGATGCAAAGAAAAAGGTTAGGTGGTATACAATTATGGACGGACTGCCTGCCGAGTGCAGACACAGAGGTAGCCACAGCCGTGAACTACCGTACTGTACTGTGTCTGCTGCTAATATAGACTGGTTGATAAAGAGATGTCGTAGTAGTATGTATGTATAAAGAAGAAAAAAAAACCACGGTTAGGTGGTATACAATTATGGACGGACTGCCTGCCGAGTGCAGACACAGAGGTAGCCACAGCCGTGAACTACCGTACTGTGTCTGCTGCGACTGGATGATAAATGATATAAAAAATATATATATATCACTACTGCAGCCGGACAGGTATATATTATATATTATATAATGACGGACCTGCTGGACACTGTCTGTCAGCAGAATGAGTTTTATTTTTATAGAATAAAAAAAACAACAACACACAAGTGAAGTCACACGACGAGTGTTTAACTTTTTCAGGCAATCACAATATAAGTATACTACTAACTATACTGGTGGTCAGTGTGGTCAGGTCACTGGTCAGTCACACTGGCAGTGGCACTCCTGCAGCAAAAGTGTGCACTGTTTAATTTTAATATAATATTATGTACTCCTGGCTCCTGCTATAACCTATAACTGGCACTGCAGTAGTGCTCCCCAGTCTCCCCCACAATTATAAGCTGTGTGAGCTGAGCAGTCAGACAGATATATAATATATATAGATGATGCAGCACACTGGCCTGAGCCTGAGCAGTGCACACAGATATGGTATGTGACTGACTGAGTCACTGTGTGTATCGCTTTTTTCAGGCAGAGAACGGATATATTAAATAAACTGCACTGTGTGTCTGGTGGTCACTCACTATATAATATATTATGTACTCCTGGCTCCTGCTATAACCTATAACTGGCACTGCAGTAGTGCTCCCCAGTCTCCCCCACAATTATAAGCTGTGTGAGCTGAGCAGTCAGACAGATATATATAATATTATATATAGATAATAGATGATGCAGCACACTGGCCTGAGCCTGAGCAGTGCACACAGATATGGTATGTGACTGAGTCACTGTGTGCTGTGTATCGCTTTTTTCAGGCAGAGAACGGATTATAAAGTAAACTGCACTGTCCTCACTAGTAAACTCTCTCCACTCAGTCTCTACACTTCTACAGTAACAGTACTCCTCCTAGTCAGCTCCAGTAAATCTCTCTCAGTCTCTTATAATCTAAATGGAGAGGACGCCAGCCACTAGAGATGAGCGCCTGAAATTTTTCGGGTTTTGTGTTTTGGTTTTGGGTTCGGTTCCGCGGCCGTGTTTTGGGTTCGAACGCGTTTTGGCAAAACCTCACCGAATTTTTTTTGTCGGATTCGGGTGTGTTTTGGATTCGGGTGTTTTTTTCAAAAAACACTAAAAAACAGCTTAAATCATAGAATTTGGGGGTCATTTTGATCCCAAAGTATTATTAACCTCAAAAACCATAATTTACACTCATTTTCAGTCTATTCTGAATACCTCACACCTCACAATATTATTTTTAGTCCTAAAATTTGCACCGAGGTCGCTGTGTGAGTAAGATAAGCGACCCTAGTGGCCGACACAAACACCGGGCCCATCTAGGAGTGGCACTGCAGTGTCACGCAGGATGTCCCTTCCAAAAAACCCTCCCCAAACAGCACATGACGCAAAGAAAAAAAGAGGTGCAATGAGGTAGCTGTGTGAGTAAGATTAGCGACCCTAGTGGCCGACACAAACACCGGGCCCATCTAGGAGTGGCACTGCAGTGTCACGCAGGATGGCCCTTCCAAAAAACCCTCCCCAAACAGCACATGACGCAAAGAAAAAAAGAGGCGCAATGAGGTAGCTGTGTGAGTAAGATTAGCGACCCTAGTGGCCGACACAAACACCGGGCCCATCTAGGAGTGGCACTGCAGTGTCACGCAGGATGTCCCTTCCAAAAAACCCTCCCCAAACAGCACATGACGCAAAGAAAAAAAGAGGCGCAATGAGGTAGCTGACTGTGTGAGTAAGATTAGCGACCCTAGTGGCCGACACAAACACCGGGCCCATCTAGGAGTGGCACTGCAGTGTCACGCAGGATGTCCCTTCCAAAAAACCCTCCCCAATCAGCACATGATGCAAAGAAAAAGAAAAGAAAAAAGAGGTGCAAGATGGAATTGTCCTTGGGCCCTCCCACCCACCCTTATGTTGTATAAACAAAACAGGACATGCACACTTTAACCAACCCATCATTTCAGTGACAGGGTCTGCCACACGACTGTGACTGATATGACGGGTTGGTTTGGACCCCCCCCAAAAAAGAAGCAATTAATCTCTCCTTGCACAAACTGGCTCTACAGAGGCAAGATGTCCACCTCATCTTCACCCTCCGATATATCACCGTGTACATCCCCCTCCTCACAGATTATCAATTCGTCCCCACTGGAATCCACCATCTCAGCTCCCTGTGTACTTTGTGGAGGCAATTGCTGCTGGTCAATGTCTCCGCGGAGGAATTGATTATAATTCATTTTAATGAACATCATCTTCTCCACATTTTCTGGATGTAACCTCGTACGCCGATTGCTGACAAGGTGAGCGGCGGCACTAAACACTCTTTCGGAGTACACACTTGTGGGAGGGCAACTTAGGTAGAATAAAGCCAGTTTGTGCAAGGGCCTCCAAATTGCCTCTTTTTCCTGCCAGTATAAGTACGGACTGTGTGACGTGCCTACTTGGATGCGGTCACTCATATAATCCTCCACCATTCTATCAATGTTGAGAGAATCATATGCAGTGACAGTAGACGACATGTCCGTAATCGTTGTCAGGTCCTTCAGTCCGGACCAGATGTCAGCATCAGCAGTCGCTCCAGACTGCCCTGCATCACCGCCAGCGGGTGGGCTCGGAATTCTGAGCCTTTTCCTCGCACCCCCAGTTGCGGGAGAATGTGAAGGAGGAGATGTTGACAGGTCGCGTTCCGCTTGACTTGACAATTTTGTCACCAGCAGGTCTTTGCACCCCAGCAGACTTGTGTCTGCCGGAAAGAGAGATCCAAGGTAGGCTTTAAATCTAGGATCGAGCACGGTGGCCAAAATGTAGTGCTCTGATTTCAACAGATTGACCACCCGTGAATCCTTGTTAAGCGAATTAAGGGCTGCATCCACAAGTCCCACATGCCTAGCGGAATCGCTCCCTTTTAGCTCCTTCTTCAATGCCTCTAGCTTCTTCTGCAAAAGCCTGATGAGGGGAATGACCTGACTCAGGCTGGCAGTGTCTGAACTGACTTCACGTGTGGCAAGTTCAAAGGGCATCAGAACCTTGCACAACGTTGAAATCATTCTCCACTGCACTTGAGACAGGTGCATTCCACCTCCTATATCGTGCTCAATTGTATAGGCTTGAATGGCCTTTTGCTGCTCCTCCAACCTCTGAAGCATATATAGGGTTGAATTCCACCTCGTTACCACTTCTTGCTTCAGATGATGGCAGGGCAGGTTCAGTAGTTTTTGGTGGTGCTCCAGTCTTCTGTACGTGGTGCCTGTACGCCGAAAGTGTCCCGCAATTTTTCTGGCCACCGACAGCATCTCTTGCACGCCCCTGTCGTTTTTTAAAAAATTCTGCACCACCAAATTCAAGGTATGTGCAAAACATGGGACGTGCTGGAATTTGCCCATATTTAATGCACACACAATATTGCTGGCGTTGTCCGATGCCACAAATCCACAGGAGAGTCCAATTGGGGTAAGCCATTCCGCGATGATCTTCCTCAGTTGCCGTAAGAGGTTTTCAGCTGTGTGCGTATTCTGGAAACCGGTGATACAAAGCGTAGCCTGCCTAGGAAAGAGTTGGCGTTTGCGAGATGCTGCTACTGGTGCCGCCGCTGCTGTTCTTGCGGCGGGAGTCCATACATCTACCCAGTGGGCTGTCACAGTCATATAGTCCTGACCCTGCCCTGCTCCACTTGTCCACATGTCCGTGGTTAAGTGGACATTGGGTACAGCTGCATTTTTTAGGACACTGGTGACTCTTTTTCTGAGGTCTGTGTACATTTTCGGTATCGCCTGCCTAGAGAAATGGAACCTAGATGGTATTTGGTACCGGGGACACAGTACCTCCAACAAGTCTCTAGTTGGCTCTGCAGTAATGATGGATACCGGAACCACGTTTCTCACCACCCAGGATGCCAAGGCCTCAGTTATCCGCTTTGCAGTAGGATGACTGCTGTGATATTTCATCTTCCTCGCAAAGGACTGTTGAACAGTCAATTACTTACTGGAAGTAGTACAAGTGGGCTTACGACTTCCCCTCTGGGATGACCATCGACTCCCAGCGGCAACAACAGCAGCGCCAGCAGCAGTAGGCGTTACACGCAAGGATGCATCGGAGGAATCCCAGGCAGGAGAGGACTCGTCAGAATTGCCAGTGACATGGCCTGCAGGACTATTGGCATTCCTGGGGAAGGAGGAAATTGACACTGAGGGAGTTGGTGGGGTGGTTTGCGTGAGCTTGGTTACAAGAGGAAGGGATTTACTGGTCAGTGGACTGCTTCCGCTGTAGAGATGAGCGCCTGAAATTTTTCGGGTTTTGTGTTTTGGTTTTGGGTTCGGTTCCGCGGCCGTGTTTTGGGTTCGAACGCGTTTTGGCAAAACCTCACCGAATTTTTTTTGTCGGATTCGGGTGTGTTTTGGATTCGGGTGTTTTTTTCAAAAAACACTAAAAAACAGCTTAAATCATAGAATTTGGGGGTCATTTTGATCCCAAAGTATTATTAACCTCAAAAACCATAATTTACACTCATTTTCAGTCTATTCTGAATACCTCACACCTCACAATATTATTTTTAGTCCTAAAATTTGCACCGAGGTCGCTGTGTGAGTAAGATAAGCGACCCTAGTGGCCGACACAAACACCGGGCCCATCTAGGAGTGGCACTGCAGTGTCACGCAGGATGTCCCTTCCAAAAAACCCTCCCCAAACAGCACATGACGCAAAGAAAAAAAGAGGCGCAATGAGGTAGCTGTGTGAGTAAGATTAGCGACCCTAGTGGCCGACACAAACACCGGGCCCATCTAGGAGTGGCACTGCAGTGTCACGCAGGATGTCCCTTCCAAAAAACCCTCCCCAATCAGCACATGATGCAAAGAAAAAGAAAAGAAAAAAGAGGTGCAAGATGGAATTGTCCTTGGGCCCTCCCACCCTTATGTTGTATAAACAAAACAGGACATGCACACTTTAACCAACCCATCATTTCAGTGACAGGGTCTGCCACACGACTGTGACTGATATGACGGGTTGGTTTGGACCCCCCCCAAAAAAGAAGCAATTAATCTCTCCTTGCACAAACTGGCTCTACAGAGGCAAGATGTCCACCTCATCTTCACCCTCCGATATATCACCGTGTACATCCCCCTCCTCACAGATTATCAATTCGTCCCCACTGGAATCCACCATCTCAGCTCCCTGTGTACTTTGTGGAGGCAATTGCTGCTGGTCAATGTCTCCGCGGAGGAATTGATTATAATTCATTTTAATGAACATCATCTTCTCCACATTTTCTGGATGTAACCTCGTACGCCGATTGCTGACAAGGTGAGCGGCGGCACTAAACACTCTTTCGGAGTACACACTTGTGGGAGGGCAACTTAGGTAGAATAAAGCCAGTTTGTGCAAGGGCCTCCAAATTGCCTCTTTTTCCTGCCAGTATAAGTACGGACTGTGTGACGTGCCTACTTGGATGCGGTCACTCATATAATCCTCCACCATTCTATCAATGTTGAGAGAATCATATGCAGTGACAGTAGACGACATGTCCGTAATCGTTGTCAGGTCCTTCAGTCCGGACCAGATGTCAGCATCAGCAGTCGCTCCAGACTGCCCTGCATCACCGCCAGCGGGTGGGCTCGGAATTCTGAGCCTTTTCCTCGCACCCCCAGTTGCGGGAGAATGTGAAGGAGGAGATGTTGACAGGTCGCGTTCCGCTTGACTTGACAATTTTGTCACCAGCAGGTCTTTCAACCCCAGCAGACCTGTGTCTGCCGGAAAGAGAGATCCAAGGTAGGCTTTAAATCTAGGATCGAGCACGGTGGCCAAAATGTAGTGCTCTGATTTCAACAGATTGACCACCCGTGAATCCTTGTTAAGCGAATTAAGGGCTGCATCCACAAGTCCCACATGCCTAGCGGAATCGCTCCTTTTTAGCTCCTTCTTCAATGCCTCCAGCTTCTTCTGCAAAAGCCTGATGAGGGGAATGACCTGACTCAGGCTGGCAGTGTCTGAACTGACTTCACGTGTGGCAAGTTCAAAGGGCATCAGAACCTTGCACAACGTTGAAATCATTCTCCACTGCACTTGAGACAGGTGCATTCCACCTACTATATCGTGCTCAATTGTATAGGCTTGAATGGCCTTTTGCTGCTCCTCCAACCTCTGAAGCATATAGAGGGTTGAATTCCACCTCGTTACCACTTCTTGCTTCAGATGATGGCAGGGCAGGTTCAGTAGTTTTTGGTGGTGCTCCAGTCTTCTGTACGTGGTGCCTGTACGCCGAAAGTGTCCCGCAATTTTTCTGGCCACCGACAGCATCTCTTGCACGCCCCTGTCGTTTTTTAAAAAATTCTGCACCACCAAATTCAAGGTATGTGCAAAACATGGGACGTGCTGGAATTTGCCCATATTTAATGCACACACAATATTGCTGGCGTTGTCCGATGCCACAAATCCACAGGAGAGTCCAATTGGGGTAAGCCATTCCGCGATGATCTTCCTCAGTTGCCGTAAGAGGTTTTCAGCTGTGTGCGTATTCTGGAAAGCGGTGATACAAAGCGTAGCCTGCCTAGGAAAGAGTTGGCGTTTGCGAGATGCTGCTACTGGTGCCGCCGCTGCTGTTCTTGCGGCGGGAGTCCATACATCTACCCAGTGGGCTGTCACAGTCATATAGTCCTGACCCTGCCCTGCTCCACTTGTCCACATGTCCGTGGTTAAGTGGACATTGGGTACAACTGCATTTTTTAGGACACTGGTGAGTCTTTTTCTGACGTCCGTGTACATTCTCGGTATCGCCTGCCTAGAGAAGTGGAACCTAGATGGTATTTGGTAACGGGGGCACACTGCCTCAATAAATTGTCTAGTTCCCTGTGAACTAACGGCGGATACCGGACGCACGTCTAACACCAACATAGTTGTCAAGGACTCAGTTATCCGCTTTGCAGTAGGATGACTGCTGTGATATTTCATCTTCCTCGCAAAGGACTGTTGAACAGTCAATTGCTTACTGGAAGTAGTACAAGTGGGCTTACGACTTCCCCTCTGGGATGACCATCGACTCACAGCGGCAACAACAGCAGCGCCAGCAGCAGTAGGCGTTACACGCAAGGATGCATCGGAGGAATCCCAGGCAGGAGAGGACTCGTCAGAATTGCCAGTGACATGGCCTGCAGGACTATTGGCATTCCTGGGGAAGGAGGAAATTGACACTGAGGGAGTTGGTGGGGTGGTTTGCGTGAGCTTGGTTACAAGAGGAAGGGATTTACTGGTCAGTGGACTGCTTCCGCTGTCACCCAAAGTTTTTGAACTTGTCACTGACTTATTATGAATGCGCTGCAGGTGACGTATAAGGGAGGATGTTCCGAGGTGGTTAACGTCCTTACCCCTACTTATTACAGCTTGACAAAGGGAACACACGGCTTGACACCTGTTGTCCGCATTTCTGGTGAAATACCTCCACACCGAAGAGCTGATTTTTTTGGTATTTTCACCTGGCATGTCAACGGCCATATTCCTCCCACGGACAACAGGTGTCTCCCCGGGTGCCTGACTTAAACAAACCACCTCACCATCAGAATCCTCCTGGTCAATTTCCTCCCCAGCGCCAGCAACACCCATATCCTCCTCATCCTGGTGTACTTCAACACTGACATCTTCAATCTGACTATCAGGAACTGGACTGCGGGTGCTCCTTCCAGCACTTGCAGGGGGCGTGCAAATGGTGGAAGGCGCATGCTCTTCACGTCCAGTGTTGGGAAGGTCAGGCATCGCAACCGACACAATTGGACTCTCCTTGTGGATTTGGGATTTCGAAGAATGCACAGTTCTTTGCTGTGCTGCTTTTGCCAGCTTGAGTCTTTTCATTTTTCTAGCGAGAGGCTGAGTGCTTCCATCCTCATGTGAAGCTGAACCACTAGCCATGAACATAGGCCAGGGCCTCAGCCGTTCCTTGCCACTCCGTGTGGTAAATGGCATATTGGCAAGTTTACGCTTCTCCTCCGACAATTTTATTTTAGGTTTTGGAGTCCTTTTTTTACTGATATTTGGTGTTTTGGATTTGACATGCTCTGTACTATGACATTGGGCATCGGCCTTGGCAGACGACGTTGCTGGCATTTCATCGTCTCGGCCATGACTAGTGGCAGCAGCTTCAGCACGAGGTGGAAGTGGATCTTGATCTTTCCCTAATTTTGGAACCTCAACATTTTTGTTCTCCATATTTTAATAGGCACAACTAAAAGGCACCTCAGGTAAACAATGGAGATGGATGGATTGGATACTAGTATACAATTATGGACGGGCTGCCGAGTGCCGACACATAGGTAGCCACAGCCGTGAACTACCGCACTGTACTGTGTCTGCTGCTAATATATAGACTGGTTGATAAAGAGATAGTATACTCGTAACTAGTATGTATGTATAAAGAAAGAAAAAAAAACCACGGTTAGGTGGTATATACAATTATGGACGGGCTGCCGAGTGCCGACACAGAGGTAGCCACAGCCGTGAACTACCGCACTGTACTGTGTCTGCTGCTAATATATAGACTGGTTGATAAAGAGATAGTATACTCGTAACTAGTATGTATGTATAAAGAAAGAAAAAAAAACCACGGTTAGGTGGTATATACAATTATGGACGGGCTGCCGAGTGCCGACACAGAGGTAGCCACAGCCGTAAACTACCGCACTGTACTGTGTCTGCTGCTAATATATAGACTGGTTGATAAAGAGATAGTATACTCGTAACTAGTATGTATGTATAAAGAAAGAAAAAAAAACCACGGTTAGGTGGTATATACAATTATGGACGGGCTGCCGAGTGCCGACACAGAGGTAGCCACAGCCGTGAACTACCGCACTGTACTGTGTCTGCTGCTAATATATAGACTGGTTGATAAAGAGATAGTATACTCGTAACTAGTATGTATGTATAAAGAAAGAAAAAAAAAACCACGGTTAGGTGGTATATACAATTATGGACGGGCTGCCGAGTGCCGACACAGAGGTAGCCACAGCCGTGAACTACCGCACTGTACTGTGTCTGCTGCTAATATAGACTGGTTGATAAAGAGATAGTATACTCGTAACTAGTATGTATGTATAAAGAAAGAAAAAAAAACCACGGTTAGGTGGTATATACAATTATGGACGGGCTGCCGAGTGCCGACACAGAGGTAGCCACAGCCGTGAACTACCGCACTGTACTGTGTCTGCTGCTAATATATAGACTGGTTGATAAAGAGATAGTATACTCGTAACTAGTATGTATGTATAAAGAAAGAAAAAAAAACCACGGTTAGGTGGTATATACAATTATGGACGGGCTGCCGAGTGCCGACACAGAGGTAGCCATAGCCGTGAACTACCGCACTGTACTGTGTCTGCTGCTAATATATAGACTGGTTGATAAAGAGATAGTATACTCGTAACTAGTATGTATGTATAAAGAAAGAAAAAAAAACCACGGTTAGGTGGTATATACAATTATGGACGGGCTGCCGAGTGCCGACACAGAGGTAGCCACAGCCGTGAACTACCGCACTGTACTGTGTCTGCTGCTAATATATAGACTGGTTGATAAAGAGATAGTATACTCGTAACTAGTATGTATGTATAAAGAAAGAAAAAAAAACCACGGTTAGGTGGTATATACAATTATGGACGGGCTGCCGAGTGCCGACACAGAGGTAGCCACAGCCGTGAACTACCGCACTGTACTGTGTCTGCTGCTAATATATAGACTGGTTGATAAAGAGATAGTATACTCGTAACTAGTATGTATGTATAAAGAAAGAAAAAAAAAACACGGTTAGGTGGTATATACAATTATGGACGGGCTGCCGAGTGCCGACACAGAGGTAGCCACAGCCGTGAACTACCGCACTGTACTGTGTCTGCTGCTAATATAGACTGGTTGATAAAGAGATAGTATACTCGTAACTAGTATGTATGTATAAAGAAAGAAAAAAAAACCACGGTTAGGTGGTATATACAATTATGGACGGGCTGCCGAGTGCCGACACAGAGGTAGCCACAGCCGTGAACTACCGCACTGTACTGTGTCTGCTGCTAATATAGACTGGTTGATAAAGAGATAGTATACTACTAATATTATATATACTGGTGGTCAGGTCACTGGTCACTAGTCACACTGGCAGTGGCACTCCTGCAGCAAAAGTGTGCACTGTTTAATTTTAATATAATATTATGTACTCCTGGCTCCTGCTATAACCTATAACTGGCACTGCAGTAGTGCTCCCCAGTCTCCCCCACAATTATAAGCTGTGTGAGCTGAGCAGTCAGACAGATATATAATATATATAGATGATGCAGCACACTGGCCTGAGCCTGAGCAGTGCACACAGATATGGTATGTGACTGACTGAGTCACTGTGTGTATCGCTTTTTTCAGGCAGAGAACGGATATATTAAATAAACTGCACTGTGTGTCTGGTGGTCACTCACTATATATATTATGTACTCCTGGCTCCTGCTATAACCTATAACTGGCACTGCAGTAGTGCTCCCCAGTCTCCCCCACAATTATAAGCTGTGTGAGCTGAGCAGTCAGACAGATATATATAATATTATATATAGATAATAGATGATGCAGCACACTGGCCTGAGCCTGAGCAGTGCACACAGATATGGTATGTGACTGAGTCACTGTGTGCTGTGTATCGCTTTTTTCAGGCAGAGAACGGATTATAAATAAAACTGGTGGTCACTATCAGCAAAACTCTGCACTGTACTGAGTACTCCTAATGCTCCCCAAAATTAGTAAATCAAGTGTCTCTCTAATCTATTCTAAACGGAGAGGACGCCAGCCACGTCCTCTCCCTATCAATCTCAATGCACGTGTGAAAATGGCGGCGACGCGCGGCTCCTTATATAGAATCCGAGTCTCGCGATAGAATCCGAGCCTCGCGAGAATCCGACAGCGTCATGATGACGTTCGGGCGCGCTCGGGTTAACCGAGCAAGGCGGGAAGATCCGAGTCGCTCGGACCCGTGAAAAAAAACATGAAGTTCTGGCGGGTTCGGATTCAGAGAAACCGAACCCGCTCATCTCTATTCCGCTGTCACCCAAAGTTTTTGAACTTGTCACTGACTTATTATGAATGCGCTGCAGGTGACGTATAAGGGAGGATGTTCCGAGGTGGTTAACGTCCTTACCCCTACTTATTACAGCTTGACAAAGGGAACACACGGCTTGACACCTGTTGTCCGCATTTCTGGTGAAATACCTCCACACCGAAGAGCTGATTTTTTTGGTATTTTCACCTGGCATGTCAACGGCCATATTCCTCCCACGGACAACAGGTGTCTCCCCGGGTGCCTGACTTAAACAAACCACCTCACCATCAGAATCCTCCTGGTCAATTTCCTCCCCAGCGCCAGCAACACCCATATCCTCCTCATCCTGGTGTACTTCAACACTGACATCTTCAATCTGACTATCAGGAACTGGACTGCGGGTGCTCCTTCCAGCACTTGCAGGGGGCGTGCAAATGGTGGAAGGCGCATGCTCTTCACGTCCAGTGTTGGGAAGGTCAGGCATCGCAACCGACACAATTGGACTCTCCTTGTGGATTTGGGATTTCGAAGAATGCACAGTTCTTTGCTGTGCTGCTTTTGCCAGCTTGAGTCTTTTCATTTTTCTAGCGAGAGGCTGAGTGCTTCCATCCTCATGTGAAGCTGAACCACTAGCCATGAACATAGGCCAGGGCCTCAGCCGTTCCTTGCCACTCCGTGTGGTAAATGGCATATTGGCAAGTTTACGCTTCTCCTCCGACAATTTTATTTTAGGTTTTGGAGTCCTTTTTTTACTGATATTTGGTGTTTTGGATTTGACATGCTCTGTACTATGACATTGGGCATCGGCCTTGGCAGACGACGTTGCTGGCATTTCATCGTCTCGGCCATGACTAGTGGCAGCAGCTTCAGCACGAGGTGGAAGTGGATCTTGATCTTTCCCTAAATTTGGTACCTCAACATTTTTGTTCTCCATATTTTAATAGGCACAACTAAAAGGCACCTCAGGTAAACAATGGAGATGGATGGATTGGATACTAGTATACAATTATGGACGGGCTGCCGAGTGCCGACACAGAGGTAGCCACAGCCGTGAACTACCGCACTGTACTGTGTCTGCTGCTAATATATAGACTGGTTGATAAAGAGATAGTATACTCGTAACTAGTATGTATGTATAAAGAAAGAAAAAAAAACCACGGTTAGGTGGTATATACAATTATGGACGGGCTGCCGAGTGCCGACACAGAGGTAGCCACAGCCGTGAACTACCGCACTGTACTGTGTCTGCTGCTAATATATAGACTGGTTGATAAAGAGATAGTATACTCGTAACTAGTATGTATGTATAAAGAAAGAAAAAAAAACCACGGTTAGGTGGTATATACAATTATGGACGGGCTGCCGAGTGCCGACACAGAGGTAGCCACAGCCGTGAACTACCGCACTGTACTGTGTCTGCTGCTAATATATAGACTGGTTGATAAAGAGATAGTATACTCGTAACTAGTATGTATGTATAAAGAAAGAAAAAAAAACCACGGTTAGGTGGTATATACAATTATGGACGGGCTGCCGAGTGCCGACACAGAGGTAGCCACAGCCGTGAACTACCGCACTGTACTGTGTCTGCTGCTAATATATAGACTGGTTGATAAAGAGATAGTATACTCGTAACTAGTATGTATGTATAAAGAAAGAAAAAAAAACCACGGTTAGGTGGTATATACAATTATGGACGGGCTGCCGAGTGCCGACACAGAGGTAGCCACAGCCGTGAACTACCGCACTGTACTGTGTCTGCTGCTAATATAGACTGGTTGATAAAGAGATAGTATACTCGTAACTAGTATGTATGTATAAAGAAAGAAAAAAAAACCACGGTTAGGTGGTATATACAATTATGGACGGGCTGCCGAGTGCCGACACAGAGGTAGCCACAGCCGTGAACTACCGCACTGTACTGTGTCTGCTGCTAATATATAGACTGGTTGATAAAGAGATAGTATACTCGTAACTAGTATGTATGTATAAAGAAAGAAAAAAAAACCACGGTTAGGTGGTATATACAATTATGGACGGGCTGCCGAGTGCCGACACAGAGGTAGCCACAGCCGTGAACTACCGCACTGTACTGTGTCTGCTGCTAATATAGACTGGTTGATAAAGAGATAGTATACTCGTAACTAGTATGTATGTATAAAGAAAGAAAAAAAAACCACGGTTAGGTGGTATATACAATTATGGACGGGCTGCCGAGTGCCGACACAGAGGTAGCCACAGCCGTGAACTACCGCACTGTACTGTGTCTGCTGCTAATATAGACTGGTTGATAAAGAGATAGTATACTCGTAACTAGTATGACTATAAAGAAAGAAAAAAAAACCACGGTTAGGTGGTATATACAATTATGGACGGGCTGCCGAGTGCCGACACAGAGGTAGCCACAGCCGTGAACTACCGCACTGTACTGTGTCTGCTGCTAATATAGACTGGTTGATAAAGAGATAGTATACTACTAATATTATATATACTGGTGGTCAGGTCACTGGTCACTAGTCACACTGGCAGTGGCACTCCTGCAGCAAAAGTGTGCACTGTTTAATTTTAATATAATATTATGTACTCCTGGCTCCTGCTATAACCTATAACTGGCACTGCAGTAGTGCTCCCCAGTCTCCCCCACAATTATAAGCTGTGTGAGCTGAGCAGTCAGACAGATATATAATATATATAGATGATGCAGCACACTGGCCTGAGCCTGAGCAGTGCACACAGATATGGTATGTGACTGACTGAGTCACTGTGTGTATCGCTTTTTTCAGGCAGAGAACGGATATATTAAATAAACTGCACTGTGTGTCTGGTGGTCACTCACTATATAATATATTATGTACTCCTGGCTCCTGCTATAACCTATAACTGGCACTGCAGTAGTGCTCCCCAGTCTCCCCCACAATTATAAGCTGTGTGAGCTGAGCAGTCAGACAGATATATATAATATTATATATAGATAATAGATGATGCAGCACACTGGCCTGAGCCTGAGCAGTGCACACAGATATGGTATGTGACTGAGTCACTGTGTGCTGTGTATCGCTTTTTTCAGGCAGAGAACGGATTATAAAGTAAACTGCACTGTCCTCACTAGTAAACTCTCTCCACTCAGTCTCTACACTTCTACAGTAACAGTACTCCTCCTAGTCAGCTCCAGTAAATCTCTCTCAGTCTCTTATAATCTAAATGGAGAGGACGCCAGCCACGTCCTCTCCCTATCAATCTCAATGCACGTGTGAAAATGGCGGCGATGCGCGGCTCCTTATATAGAATCCGAGTCTCGCGATAGAATCCGAGCCTCGCGAGAATCCGACAGCGTCATGATGACGTTCGGGCGCGCTCGGGTTAACCGAGCAAGGCGGGAAGATCCGAGTCGCTCGGACCCGTGAAAAAAAACATGAAGTTCTGGCGGGTTCGGATTCAGAGAAACCGAACCCGCTCATCTCTACCAGCCACGTCCTCTTCCTATCAATCTCAATGCACGTGTGAAAATGGCGGCGACGCGCGGCTCCTTATATAGAATCCGAGTCTCGCGATAGAATCCGAGCCTCGCGAGAATCCGACAGCGTCATGATGACGTTCGGGCGCGCTCGGGTTAACCGAGCAAGGCGGGAAGATCCGAGTCGCTCGGACCCGTGAAAAAAAACATGAAGTTCTGGCGGGTTCGGATTCAGAGAAACCGAACCCGCTCATCTCTAGTCATAATGTCAACCCCCTTTTCATCCCCTTGGGGAAGGTTTATTAAAAATCTAATTATGTAGTTTTCCTATTTCCCACCTGCAGAATTCCTTAGTTAAATTTCAGCTTCCTAACATATTTGGAAGTAAGAGAATTAGTGATGAATCAGTGAGTCAGTGATTGAATAAGTGAGGGCATTCGCATTTATATTCCTGTATATAGATTTGTAGACATACGGGTCTATTCAATGCCTCTCGGATCCTCTCTGATAAGTCAGTATTCAATTAGCAGGCAATTCCGACAGGTTTTGCCAATTTTCGACAATGCTGATCCGACATTTTTTGGAGCCAGATCAGCATTGTCAAAAACAGGCCAAAAACCTATTGCAATTGGTCGCTAATTCGACAAAACACGTGGATGCGCGGCTGATCCGCCGATCCACATGTTTTCCAACAAGCTGGAATTGCCGACAAGTTGGAAAAACAGAAGCTCCATTGAATAGGTTGAATCCTGATTCGACAAAAAAAGTCAAACTGACGTCTTTCTGACTTGACAGCAAATCCCACCTCAATTAAATAGACCCAATAATTAGTGTTCATTAAAAAAGGGACTATAACTGGCATATGGAAAGTTACAACTATTGTAAGACATGGGCAGGTCTACATTAGCAGTATATTCACCATACTTTTGTGTGTCATATATGGCAGGATTGGCTCCAGGACTTACCAGGAATTTTGTTCCGTGTTCTTTGCGGTGGTAACTAGGATTTGCTATACAGTCTATGGTGCTCACTCGAATGCTGTCTGTGTTGTATGACTATGGCAGCAAATCACATGCTCTCTATGTTGTATAGTGGTTACAGGTAGAGATGTGCAGCGGGCATTTTTCGTGTTTTATGTTTTGGTTTTGGATTCGGTTCCGTGGTCGTGTTTTGGATTCGGACGCGTTTTGGCAAAACCACCCTTTCGGATTTTTGTCGGATTCGGATGCGTTTTGGATTTGGGTGTTTTTAAAAAAATAAACCCTCAAAAACAGCTAAAATCATAAAATTTGGGGGTAATTTGGATCCTATAGTATTATTAACCTCAATAACAATAACCTCCACTCATTTCCAGTCTATTCTGAACACCTCCCACCTCACAATATTATTTTTAGTCCTAAAATTTGCACCGAGGTCGCTGGATGACTTAGCTAAGCGACCCAAGTGGGCGGCACAAACACCTGGCCCATCTAGAAGTTGCACTGCAGTGTCAGATAGGATGGCACTTAAAAAAATAGTCCCCAAACAGCACATGATGAAAATAATAAATAAAAAAAGAGGTGCAAGATGGAATTGTCCTTGGGCCCTCCCACCCACCCTTATGTTGTATAAACAGGGCATGCACACTTTAACAAACCAATCATTTCAGCAACAGGGTCTGCCACACGACTGTGGCTGAAATGACTGGTTGGTTTGGGCCCCCACCAAAAAAGAAGCAATCAATCTCTCCTTGCACAAACTGGCTCTACAGAGGCAAGATGTCCACCACCTCCTCATTGTCCAATTCCTCTCCCGTTTAACTGTGTACATCCTCCTCCTCACAGAGTATTAATTCATCCCTACTGGAATCCACCATCACAGGTCCCTGTGTACTTTCTGGAGGCAATTGCTGGTAAATGTCTCCACGGAGGAATTTATAATTCATTTTGATGAACATCATCTTCTCCACATTTAGTGGAAGTAACCTCCTACGCCGATCGCTGAGAAGGTGACCGGCTGAACTAAACACTCTTTCGGAGTACACACTGGAGGGTGGGCAACTTAGGTAAAATAAAGCCAGTTTCTGCAAGGGCCTCCAAATTGCCTTTTTCCTGCCAGTATACGTACGGACTGTCTGACGTGCCTACTTGAATGCTGTCACTCATATAATCCTCCACCATTCTTTCAATGGTGACAGAATCATATGCAGTGACAGTAGACGACATGTCAGTAATCGTTGGCAGGTCCCTCAGTCCAGACCAGATGTCAGCACTTGCTCCTGACTGCTCTGCATCACCGCCAGCGGTTGATTTTGGAAATGTTATCCTTTTCCTGGCGGCTCCAGTGGCGGTAGAAAATGAAGGAGGAGCTGTTGGCGGGTCACGTTCCGCTTGACTTGACAATTGTCTCACCAGCAGGTCTTTGAACATCTGCAGATTTGTGTCTGCCGGAAACAGAGATACAACGTAGGCTTTAAACCTAGGATCGAGCACGGTGGCCAAAATGTAGTGCTCTGATTTCAACAGATTGACCACCCGTGAATCCTGGTTAAGCGATTAGAGGGCTCCATCCACAAGTCCCACATGCCTAGCGGAATCGCTCCTCTTTAGCTCCTCCTTCAATCTCTCCAGCTTCTTCTGCAAAAGCCTGATGAGGGGAATGACCTGATTTAGGCTGTCTGTCTGAACTGACTTCACGTGTGGCAAGTTCAAAGGATTGGAGAAACCTTGCACAACATGGAAACCATTCTCCACTGCGCTTGAGTCAGGTGCATTCCCTCTTCTTTGCCTATATCGTAGGCAGATGTATAGGCTTGAACGGCCTTTTGCTGCTCCTCCATCCTCTGAAGCATATAGAGGGTTGAATTCCACCTCGTTACCACCTCTTGCTTCAGCTGATGGCAGGGCAAGTTCAGGAGTGTTTGCTGGCGCTCCAGTCTTCGGCACGCGGTGGCTGAATGCCAAAAGTGGCCCGCAATTTTTCGGGCCACCGACAGCATCTCTTGCACGCCCCTTTCATTTTAAAAAAAATTATGCACCACCAAATTAATTGTATGTGCAAAACATGGGACGTGCCGGAATTTGTCCAGTTGTAATGCACGCACAATGGGGGTCATTCTGAGTTGTTCGCTAACTGTTTTCGGTCGCAGCACAGCGATTAGGTAAAAAAGTGACACTTCTGCGCATGCGTATGCGGCGCAATGCGCACGCGCGACGTACTTTCACAACAGCTGATGCAGTTTCACACAAGGTCTAGCGACGCTTTTCAATCGCACTGCTGGCCGCAGAGTGATTGACAGTAAGTGGGTGTTTCTGGGTGGTAACTGACCGTTTTCGGGGAGTGTATGTAAAAACGCAGGCGTGTCTGATAAAAACGCGGGCGTACCTGGGGAATCGCAGGCGTGGCTGGCCGAACACAGGGCGTGTTCGTGACGTCAAAACAGTTACTAAACAGTCTGAAGTGATCGCAAGCTAGGAGTAGGTCTCGAGCTGCTAAGAAACTGCACAATCTTTTTTTGTAGCAGCGCTGCGATCCTTTCATTCACACTTCCGCTAAGCTAAGATACACTCCCAGAGGGCGGTGGCTTAGCTTTTGTACGGCTGCTAAAAGCAGCTAGCGAGCGAACAACTCGGAATGAGGGCCAATATTGGTGGCGTTGTCCGATATCACAAAACCCCAGGAGAGTCCAATTGGGGTAAGCCATTCTACGATGATGTTCCTCAGTTTCCGTAAGAGGTTGTCGGCTGTGTGCCTCTTATGGAAAGCGGTGATACAAAGCGTAGCCTGCCTAGGAACGAGTTGGCGTTTGCGAGATGCTGCTACTGGTGCCGCCGCTTTTGTTGCTGCGGGAGGCAATACATCTACCCAGTGGGCTGTCAGTCATATGGGTGGTCATTCCGTGTTGCTCGCTAGCTGTTTTCGGCCGCAGCACAGCATTTAGTCAAAAAAGCGGTACTTCTGCGCATGCGTAAGTGCCGCAATGCGCACGCGCAATGTACTTTCACAACAGCCGAAGAAGTTTCACACAAGGTCTAGCGAAGCTTTTCAGTCGCTTTGCTGGCCGCAGAGTGATTGACATGAAGTGGGCATTTCTGGGTGGTAACTGACCGTTTTCTGGGAGTGTGTGGAAAAACGCAGGCGTGTCAGATACAAACGCAGGCGTGTCTGGGGAAATGCAGGCGTGGCTGGCCGAACGCAGGACGTGTTCGTGACGTCAAAACAGGAACTAAATAGTCTGAAGTGATCGCATGCGCTGAGTAGGTCTGGAGCTGCTCAGAAACTGCACAATCTTTTTTTGTTTCCGCGCTGCGATCCTTTTCGTTCGCACTTCTGCTAAGCTAAAATACACTCCCAGAGGCCGGCGGCTTAGCATTTGCACGGCTGCTAAAAGCAGCTAGCGAGCGAACAACTTGGAATGAGGGCCCTAGTCTTTAGACTGCCCTGCTCCACTTGTCCACATGTCCGTAAGTGTAAGTGGACAGTGGGTACAACTGCATTTTTTAGGACACTGAGGACACATGTCTGACGTCCGTGTACATTCTCGGTATCGCCTGCCTAGAGAAGTGGAACCTAGATGTGATTTGATACCGGGGACACACTACTTCAAGCAATTCTCTAAGTCCCTGTGAACTAACGGTGGATACCGGGCGCACGTCTAACACCAACATAGTTGTCAAGGCCTGAGTTATCCGCTTTGCAACAGGATGACTGCTGTGATATTTCATCTTGGACAGTCAATTGCTTACTGGAAGTAGTACAAGTGGTCTTCCGACTTCCCCTCTGGGATGACGATCGACTCCCAGCAGCAACAACAGCAGCACCAGCAGCAACAGCAGCAGTAGGCGTTCCACTCAAGGATCCATCGGAGGAATCCCAGGCAGGAGAAGACTCGTCAGACTTGCCAGTGACATGGCCTGCAGGACTACTGACGTTCCTGTCTAAGGAGGAAATTGACACTGAGGGAGTTGGTGGTATGGTTTGCAGGAGCTTGGTTACAAGAGGAAGGGATTTACTGGTCAGTGGACTGCTTCCGCTGTAACCCAAAGTTTTTGAACTTGTCACTGACTTCTGATGAATGCGGACCAGGTGACGTATAAGGGAGGATGTTCCTAGGTGGTTAACGTCCTTACCCCTACTTATTACAGCTTGACAAATGCAACACACGGCTTGACACCTGTTGTCCGCATTTGTGTTGAAATAATTCCACACCGAAGAGGTGATTTTTTTTTTGTATGTTGTCCAGTCATGTCAATTTCCTTATTCATCCCACGGACAACAGGTGTCTCCCCATGTGTCTGACTTAAACAAACCACCTCACCATCAGAATCCTCCTCGTCAATTTCCTCCTCAGCGCCAGCAACACCCATATCCTCATCCTGGTGTACTTCAACAGTGACATCTTCAATTTGAATATCAGGAACTGGACTGCGGGTGCTCCTTCCAGCACTTGCAGGGGGCGTGCAAATGGTGGAAGGAGCCACCTCTTCCCGTCCAGTGTTGGGAAGGTCAGGCATCGCAACCGACACAATTGGACTCTCCTTGGGGATTTGTGATTTCGAAGAACGCACAATTCTTTGCTGTGCTTTTGCCAGCTTAAATCTTTTCATTTTTCTAGCGGGAGGATGAATGCTTCCATCGTCATGTGAAGCTGAACCACTAGTCATGAGGAACATAGGAGAGGGACTTAGCCGTTCCTTGCCACTCCGTGTCGTAAATGGCATATTGGCAAGTTTACGCTTCTCCTCAGATGATTTTAATTTAGATTTTTGGGTCATTTTACTGAACTTTTGCATTTTGGATTTTACATGCTCTCTACTATGACATTGGGCATCGGCCTTGCCAGACGACGTTGATGGCATTTCATCGTCTCTGCCATGACTAGTGGCAGCAGCTTCAGCACTAGGTGGAAGTGGATCTTGATCTTTCCCTATTTTACCCTCCAAATTTTTGTTCTCCATTTTTTAATGTGTGGAATTATATGGTAGTAATATATCTGGAATTAGACAGCAGTAATGTCTGGAATTAGATACCACTAGATAGATACCAGATACCACTGTGACTGGAATGATGATGACCTATGCACAGTGACAGGACACTACCACAGCACCCTACAGCAGCAAGATGCAGCACAAGACACTGTACTAGTATTACTAATGTAGTATTACTGAGCACCACAAGACAATGAGCAGTGATACTGAGCACTGCTGATACTGAGCACTGCTGATACTGAGCACTGCTGATACTGAGCATTGCTGATACTGAGCACTGATGATACTGAGCACTGATGATACTGAGCACTGATGATACTGAGCACTGATGATACTACGGAGAACTGACACTGAGCAGCACGATTAGCACAAAACACTGTACTAGTATTACTAATGTAGTATTACTGAGCACCACAAGACAATGAGCAGTGATACTGAGCACTGCTGATACTGAGCACTGCTGATACTGAGCACTGCTGATACTGAGCTGCTGATACTGGGCACTGATGATACTGAGCACTGATGATACTACGGAGAACTGACACTGAGCAGCATGATGCAGCACAACACACTGTACTAGTATTAGTGAGCAGCACGAAAGCACTCTGAAATTGTCACCTCCCAGATACCACTGTGACTGGAATGATGATGAACGATACACAGTCACAGAACACTACTACTACAGCACCCTACAACATCAAGATGCAGCACAAGACACTGTACTAGTATTACTGAGCAGCACAAACGCACTCTGGAATTGTCACCCCCCAGATACCACTGTGACTGGAATGATGATGACCGATGCAGTCACAGGACACTACTACCAGAGCACCCTACAGCAGCAAGATGCAGCACAAGAGAGACACTGTACTAGTATTAGTGATGAGCGGGTTCGGTTTCCGAGAAACCGAACCCCCCCGAACTTTACCCTTTTTACACGGGTCCGAGCCATACTCGGATTCTCCCGTATGGCTCGGCTAACCCGAGCGCGTCCGAACGTCATCATCCCGCTGTCGGATTCTCGCGAGATTTGGATTCTATATAAGCAGCCGCACGTCGCCGCCATTTTCACACGTGCATTGAGATTGATAGGGAGAGGACGTGGCTGGCGTCCTCTCCTTTATATAGTTATAGTTAGTTGATCTGATTGCTACTGCTTAGCTTATTGTGGGGAGGATTGGGGAGCAGCTGTTAGGAGGAGTACAGTGCAGAGATTTGCTAGCTTTTTTTAATCCGTTCTCTGCCTGAAAAAAACGCTCCATACCATATCTGTGCTCAGCCTCAGTGTGCTGCATGATATATCTGACTGTGCTGAGTGCTCACACTGCTTAATTGTGGGGGAGACTGGGGAGCAGCTATAGCAGGAGTACAGTGCAGAGTTTTGCTGACAGTGACCACCAGTATACGTTTGTCTGCCTGAAAAACACTCCTGTGGTGTCTTTTTTTCTTTATACTATAAGTATAAACGCAGTCTGCTGACAGTGTCCACCAGGTCCATTATACTGTATATAGCAGTACGGTAGGCCACTGCTGTACCTACCTCTGTGTCTTCAGTCACTCGTCGTCATACATAGAGTATACTATCCATCCATCTACATTGTATACCTGTGGTGTCTTTTTTTTTTATACTATAAACGCAGTCTGCTGACAGTGTCCACCAGGTCCATTATACTGTATATAGCAGTACGGTAGGCCACTGCTGTACCTACCTCTGTGTCTTCAGTCACTCGTCGTCATACATAAAGTATACTATCCATCCATCTGCATTGTATACCTGAGGTGCCTTTTTTCTTTATACTATAAACGCAGTCTGCTGACAGTGTCCACCAGGTCCATTATACTGTATGTAGCAGTACGGTAGGCCACTGCTGTACCTACCTCTGTGTCTTCAGTCACTCGTCGTCATACATAAAGTATACTATCCATCCATCTACATTGTACACCTGTGGTGTCTTTTTTTCTTTATACTATAAACACAGTCTGCTAACAGTGTCCACCAGGTCCATTATACTGTATATAGCAGTACGGTAGGCCACTGCTGTACCTACCTCTGTGTCTTCAGTCACTCGTCGTCATACATAAAGTATACTATCCATCCATCTACATTGTATACCTGTGGTGTCTTTTTTTCTTTATACTATAAATGCAGTCTGCTGACAGTGTCCACCAGGTCCATTATACTGTATATAGCAGTACGGTAGGCCACTGCTGTACCTACCTCTGTGTCTTCAGTCACTCGTCGTCATACATAAAGTATACTATCCATCCATCTACATTGTATACCTGTGGTGTCTTTTTTTCTTTATACTATAAAGGCAGTCTGCTGACAGTGTCCACCAGGTCCATTATACTGTATATAGCAGTACGGTAGGCCACTGCTGTACCTACCTCTGTGTCTTCAGTCACTCGTCGTCATACATAAAGTATACTATCCATCCATCTACATTGTATACCTGTGGTGTCTTTTTTTCTTTATACTATAAACGCAGTCTGCTGACAGTATCCACCAGGTCCATTATACTGTATATAGCAGTACGGTAGGCCACTGCTGTACCTACCTCTGTGTCTTCAGTCACTCGTCATCATACATAAAGTATACTATCCATCCATCTACATTGTATACCTGTGGTGTCTTTTTTTCTTGATACTATAAACGCAGTCTGCTGACAGTGTCCACCAGGTCCATTATACTGTATATAGCAGTACGGTAGGCCACTGCTGTACCTACCTCTGTGTCTTCAGTCACTCGTCGTCATACATAAAGTATACTATCCATCCATCTACATTGTATACCTGTGGTGTCTTTTTTTCTTTATACTATAAATGCAGTCTGCTGACAGTGTCCACCAGGTCCATTATACTGTATATAGCAGTACGGTAGGCCAATGCTGTACCTACCTCTGTGTCTTCAGTCACTGGTCGTCATACATAAAGTATACTATCCATACATCTACATTGTATACCTGTGGTGCCTTTTAGTTGTGCGCATTAAAATATGGAGAACAAAAATGTGGAGGTTAAAAAAATAGGGAAAGATCAAGATCCACTTCCACGTCATGCTGAAGCTGCTGCCACTAGTCATGGCCGAGACGATGAAATGCCATCAACGTCGTCTGCCAAGGCCGATGCCCAATGTCATAATACAGAGCATGTAAAATCCAAAACACAAAAGATCAGTAAAAAAATGACCCAAAAATCAAAATTAAAAGCGTCTGAGGAGAAGCGTAAACTTGCCAATATGCCATTTACGACACGGAGTGGCAAGGAACGGCTGAGGCCCTGGCCTATGTTCATGGCTAGTGGTTCAGCTTCACATGAGGATGGAAGCACTCATCCTCTCGCTAGAAAAAAGAAAAGACTTAAGCTGGCAAAAGCACAGCAAAGAACTGTGCGTTCTTCGAAATCACAAATCCCCAAGGAGAGTCCAATTGTGTCGGTTGCGATGCTTGACCTTCCCAACACTGGACAGGAAGAGCTTGCACCTTCCACCATTTGCACACCCCCTGCAAGTGCTGGAAGGAGCACCCGCAGTCCAGTTCCTGATAGTCAAATTGAAGATGTCACTGTTGAAGTACACCAGGATGAGGATATGGGTGTTGCTGGCGCTGGGGAGGAAATTGACAAGGAGGATTCTGATGGTGAGGTGGTTTGTTTAAGTCAGGCACCCGGGGAGACACCTGTTGTCCGTGGGACGAATATGGCCATTGACATGCCTGGTCAAAATACAAAAAAAATCAGCTCTTCGGTGTGGAATTATTTCAACAGAAATGCGGACAACAGGTGTCAAGCCATGTGTTGCCTTTGTCAAGCTGTAATAAGTAGGGGTAAGGACGTTAACCACCTCGGAACATCCTCCCTTATACGTCACCTGCAGCGCATTCATCATAAGTCAGTGACAAGTTAAAAAACTTTGGGTGACAGCGGAAGCAGTCCACTGACCACTAAATCCCTTCCTCTTCTAACCAAGCTCCTGCAAACCACACCACCAACTCCCTCAGTGTCAATTTCCTCCTTACCCAGGAAAGCCAATAGTCCTGCAGGCCATGTCACTGGCAAGTCTGACGAGTCCTCTCCTGCCTGGGATTCCTCCGATGCATCCTTTAGTGTAACACCTACTGCTGCTGGCGCTGCTGTTGTTGCTGCTGGGAATCGATCGTCATCCCAGAGGGGAAGTCGGAAGACCACTTGTACTACTTCCAGTAAGCAATTGACTGTCCAACAGTCCTTTGCGAGGAAGATGAAATATCACAGCAGTCATCCTGCTGCAAAGCGGATAACTCAGGCCTTGGCAGCCTGGGCGGTGAGAAACGTGGTTCCGGTATCCATCGTTAATTCAGAGCCAACTAGAGACTTGATTGAGGTACTGTGTCCCCGGTACCAAATACCATCTAGGTTCCATTTCTCTAGGCAGGCGATACCGAAAATGTACACAGACCTCAGAAAAAGAGTCACCAGTGTCCTAAAAAATGCAGTTGTACCCAATGTCCACTTAACCACGGACATGTGGACAAGTGGAGCAGGGCAGACTCAGGACTACATGACTGTGACAGCCCACTGGGTAGATGTATTGCGTCCCGCTGCAAGAACAGCAGCGGCGGCACCAGTAGCAGCATCTCGCAAACGCCAACTCGTTCCTAGGCAGGCTACGCTTTGTATCACCGCTTTCCAGAATATGCACACAGCTGAAAACCTCTTAGGGCAACTGAGGAAGATCATCACAGAATGGCTTACCCCAATTGGACTCTCCTGGGATTTGTGGCATCGGACAACGCCAGCAATATTGTGCGTGCATTACATCTGGGCAAATTCCAGCACGTCCCATGTTTTGCACATACCTTGAATTTGGTGGTGCAGAATTATTTAAAAAACGACAGGGGCGTGCAAGAGATGCTGTCGGTGGCCAGAAGAATTGCGGGCCACTTTCGGTGTACAGGCACCGCGTACAGAAGACTGGAGCACCACCAAAAACACCTGAACCTGCCCTGCCATCATCTGAAGCAAGAGGTGGTAACGAGGTGGAATTCAACCCTCTATATGCTTCAGAGGATGGAGGAGCAGCAAAAGGCCATTCAAGCCTATACATCTGGCCACGATTTAGGCAAAGGAGGTGGAATGCACCTGACTCAAGCGCAGTGGAGAATGATTTCAACGTTGTGCAAGGTTCTGCAACCTTTTGAACTTGACACACGTGAAGTCAGTTCAGACACTGCCAGCCTGAGTCAGGTCATTCCCCTCATCAGGCTTTTGCAGAAGAAGCTGGAGACATTGAAGGAGGAGCTAAAACAGAGCGATTCCGCTAGGCATGTGGGACTTGTGGATGGAGCCCTTCATTCGCTTAACCAGGATTCACGGGTGGTCAATCTGCTGAAATCAGAGCACTACATTTTGGTCACCGTGCTCGATCCTAGATTTAAAACCTACATTGTATCTCTCTTTCCGGCAGACACAAGTCTGCAGAGGTTCAAAGACCTGCTAGTGAGAAAATTGTCAAGTCAAGCGGAACGTGACCCGTCAACATCTCCTCCTTCACATTCTCCCGCAACTGGGGGTGCGAGGAAAAGGCTACGAATTCCGATCCCACCCGCTGGCGGTGATGCAGGGCAGTCTGGAGCGAGTGCTGACATCTGGTCCGGACTGAAGGACCTGCCAACGATTACTGACATGTCGTCTACTGTCACTGCATATGATTCTCTCACCATTGAAAGAATGGTGGAGGATTATATGAGTGACCGCATCCAAGTAGGCACGTCAGACAGTCCGTACGTATACTGGCAGGAAAAAGAGGCAATTTGGAGGCCCTTGCACAAACTGGCTTTATTCTACCTAAGTTGCCCTCCCTCCAGTGTGTCTTCCGAAAGAGTGTTTAGTGCCGCCGCTCACCTTGTCAGCAATCGGCGTACGAGGTTACTTCCAGAAAATGTGGAGAAGATGATGTTCATTAAAATGAATTATAATCAATTCCTCCGTGGAGACATTCACCAGCAGCAATTGCCTCCAGAAAGTACACGTGGACCTGAGATGGTGGATTCCAGTGGGGACGAATTAATAATCTGTGAGGAGGGGGATGTACACAGTGAAAGGGGTGATGAATCGGAGGATGATGATGATGAGGTGGACATCTTGCCTCTGTAGAGCCAGTTTGTGCAAGGAGAGATTGATTGCTTCTTTTTTGGTGGGGGCCCAAACCAACCAGTCATTTCAGTCACAGTCGTGTGGCAGACCCTGTCGCTGAAATGATGGGTTCGTTAAAGTGTGCATGTCCTGTTTATACAACATAAGGGTGGGTGGGAGGGCCCAAGGACAATTCCATCTTGCACCTCTTTTTTCTTTCATTTTTCTTTGCGTCATGTGCTGTTTGGGGAGTATTTTTTTGAAGGGCCATCCTGCGTGACACTGCAGTGCCACTCCTAGATGGGCCAGGTGTTTGTGTCGGCCACTTGGGTCGCTTATCTTAGTCACACAGCTACCTCATTGCGCCTCTTTTTTTCTTTGCGTCATGTGCTGTTTGGGGAGTATTTTTTTCAAGTGCCATCCTGTCTGACACTGCAGTGCCACTCCTAGATGGGCCAGGTGTTTGTGTAGGCCACTAGGGTCGCTTAGCTTAGTCACACAGCTACCTCATTGCGCCTCTTTTTTTTCTTCTTTGCGTCATGTGCTGTTTGGGGAGTATTTTTTGGAAGGGCCATCCGGCCTGACACTGCAGTGCCACTCCTAGATGGGCCAGGTGTTTGTGTCGGCCACTAGGGTCGCTTAGCTTAGTCACACAGCTTCCTCATTGCGCCTCTTTTTTTCTTTGCGTCATGTGCTGTTTGGGGAGTATTTTTTTGAAGGGCCATCCTGCGTGACACTGCAGTGCCACTCCTAGATGGGCCAGGTGTTTGTGTCGGCCACTTGGGTCACTTAGCTTAGTCACACAGCTACCTCGGTGCAAATTTTAGGACTAAAAATAATATTGTGAGGTGTGAGGTGTTCAGAATAGACTGAAAATAAGTGGAAATTATGGTTATTGAGGTTAATAATACTATGGGATCAAAATGACCCCCAAATTCTATAATTTAAGCTGTTTTTTAGGGTTTTTTGAAAAAAAACACCCGAATCCAAAACACACCCGAATCCGACAAAAAAATTTCGGTGAGGTTTTGCCAAAACGCGTTCGAACCCAAAACACGGCCGCGGAACCGAACCCAAAACCAAAACACAAAACCCGAAAAATTTCCGGTGCACATCACTAACTAGTATTAATGAGCAGCAATAAGCACTGATACTGAGCACTGATACTGAGATTTGCCACTGAGTGAACGTAGCCACATCCTCTCTGTACCCAATACAATGCACGAGTGAAAATGGCGGTGGCGCGCGGCTCTTTATATGGAATCCGAATCTTGCGAGAATCCGACAATGGGATGATGACGTTTTGCCTCGTTCGGGTTTTCCGAGTCAGGCGGGAACAACCGAGCCTAGCTTGGACCCGTGTTTGACATGTGAAGTTCGGTTGGGTTCGGTTCTCAGAGAACTAAACCCGCTCATCTCTAGTTACTGGAATGATATCTGTATTGTGTAGAGGTCATTGGAATGCACTCTGTCAAAGTCGAAAAATATTGTAATGCATGCCCCACGTACTAACCCCATGCACATGCCCGCTGCGCGTGCACTCAGTCTGCCGTGCGTGCACATATCCGCAATTTGCGTAAAGGAGCTTTCCACGGCCATGCGCCTTAGCGCGTGGTATGCGCATTTACGGTAGAGTTTGTGAGCGCATAGAGGGTTATTAGAATATTACATATTTAACCCAAATAGTGTACATTTTAGATATAGCTCCCCTATATCGCATCAGCAAGTATTAATAGTTTAAACAGTTCCAGTTCCAATAGTTTAAACAGATTCACCTTTGCATGATAGGAAGGGTCAGATAAAGGTTGGAAGGTGATGTCTAGTATCCAGCTGTAGGGTATTTTGAGGGTAACATTCCGGTGTTGGTTAGAGAAAGATCGCATGTTCCAGCGTATAGTTATGTGCAGAAGCAGAATATGAACATTAACTGTATTTACTGTATATTATGTATGCGGCGGGAATCCAGAGGATACCACCCACAAGAGTAGTTGGGGAAATACATCGCCCATCTATTCAAATCCACCTATGACCTCTTCTGTAATGTATAGACACATCCCTGTGTCCAATGGACAATGAGATTACAGTGACCATTGTATTGTGTATGCATGTTGTGTATAAAAAGCCCATTGTTGCCTGGCCGGTCAGAAGACTCTGAACGCTTTCTATCTGACTAGCGGAGGACCGGCCGGGTTGCGCTTGCGAGCATTCTCACGTATGTACATTCTCTGTAGCCATTATTCTGTTTAGATTTATCTTGTTAGCCTGTAGTGTATGATTTGTACTTTTACCTTTTGGAATTAATCCACTGTGGCCTTAGAACCCTGTGGTTTCAACTACAAATCAGTGTTGTGTCTTCACTTTCCTGCGAGGGTTTTAGAGTGTATTTATCTGTATAAGGTGTATAAGTATTGGTAAGGTGTACGCACTGTGGGTACTTTATACCGTCAGCGCTACTTAAGGTTTAAGGTATAACATCGTTGCAGTACTTTGCTGTTAAGGGTTTAAAGTGTAATATCATTACATTGTATCATTAACAAGGTTTAAAGGTTATCAATTGTGTGTGCGCTCGCTGTGTGTACTCTGTACACTCAGCGCGGCGTGTGTACGCCAAGTGCGTACCACGTGCAGGACTCTGTACGCAAATAGCGATTAAAGTGCGTAGCACGTGTATTCAGTCTAGCGACCATAGCGGCTCCACGGTAATAGTGTATCTAGAGGTATAGCTTTACGGTCTAAGATAATATCGACATTATCAATTGGGGGCATCGTCCGGTTCTTCCTCATACCCGCAGCCTAGCAAGTTTACGCAGACTTTATCTATCAGCAAAGGGCGGAAAGGTATCCCCTGTAAGCCTTCTCTTGGTCGGTGGATACACTAGTGCTGATTAGATAAGCGTCTGCCCTGCATGGTTTGAAGGGATGCTGGAGGGATCCGTAAGGTAAGAACGCAAAAGCTATTTTTTTAAAAATCTGCAAATTTCTGTTTGGCGCCAAATGCTCACACAACACACGCATACACCTGTATTTTGTACTTTGCATATCTGCTCGCATTATTGCCGTAAGCATTGATTACTAGATTCATTTTGACCTGTACTGAGAAAATTTGTTGCTATTTATTCATTCCGAGTTGTTCGCTCGCAAGCTGCTTTTAGCAGCATTGCACACGCTAAGCCGCCGCCTACTGGGAGTATCAAAATTGCAAATGAAAGATTCGCAATATTGCGAAAAGACTTGTCTGTGCAGTTTCTGAGTAGCTCGAGACTTACTCTTCCAGTGCGATCAGTTCAGTGCTTGTCGTTCCTGGTTTGACGTCACAAACACACCTAGCGTTCGCCCAGACACTCCTCCTTTTCTCTAGCCACTCCCGCGTTTTTCCCAGAAACGGTAGCGTTTTTTCACACACTCCCATAAAACGGCCAGTTTTCGCCCAGAAACACCCACTTCCTGTCAATCACATTACGATCACCAGAACGAAGAAAAAAACCTTGTAATGCCGTGAGTAAAATACCAATCTTTATAGCAAATTTACTTGGCGCAGTCGCAGTGCGAACATTGCGCATGCGCAATTAGCAGAAAATCGCTGCAATGCGAAGAAAATTACAGAGCGAACAACTCGGAATGACCACCTGTGTGTTGTGTTCAGTAAGCGATTATAGTTAAATATCGCTTACATTTATTAAAGTGTGGGTTTTGTAGTACTGCGGACGTACGGCCTTTGTACACGTGTCTCGGACAGCGTAAGGGACTGCGTACGCAACGTAAAGGCATACACACATGGCGTGTTCGTGCAACGTGCGTAAAAGTACGCCCGCTAAATACAAATCACACAATAGCATTGTTTTAGTTTAAGTGCGAGACGGTAGCCACGCGATAATAGCACAAATTGATCAGTTTCCAATATTTAGTTTAAATACCTTTCTTACTGAATTACCTCTGGAACTAAGGCTGTTTTACCTGAATGAAAGTTAATTTTCTGTACAGAAAAACAAAAGTGTATATGAGTGAACGAGCGTGAGTGTGCAAACAATAAAGGTTTTGTGGAACCTGGGAATTCGGGATCCCGTAGAAGACCACACCAGGTGAGTGGACACTTGGTGGCGTGAGAGTGGCTTGCTCACGTTAACATTGATTAAGGTACAAAGGAGCAAATTAGTATAACAGCAGACCAAGAGGTCAGCGAAGTCAGAAAACCGCTGACAAAGTCAAGCGAAGCTCTGAATACCGCGGCCTAAAAGGTCAGCGAGGTTTTGTGTAGAGAGCGCAGCCCAGGGGGTTGGCGTAGTACCCATATAGGCCCGTTCAGATACGCTCCGGCTGAGGTTTTGCAGCCTGAAAAACGATTCCATTGGTCGCACGGCGGATAAGTAACAGTTACCTATACGCTGGGCGATTGGACCGCGCGTTCGTGGGTGCAATACTTAGCCCACCGCGATACCCTTTTACGAGTTTTGCATAAAATCGTGGGATCATTGGCGCTAGGTGCAGCACACGCAACGTGATTTGTGTAACAATTTTTTTGTTTTAAGGGAGTTTTCGCTGGTCACTCAGGAAATCTCCAACGACCAATATTTACTGGGAAGGGAAAGTCACTCCCACACACTCTCAGTAAATAGAGGTTACACAGGGGCCCTAGGTTGGGTACGTACCGGCGCTGACGACAGTGCTTAGGTGTATTGGCCAACGTGGGCGTGAGTGGGTGAGAGCACTCGTTGAACTTCACCGTTGCCTTATAATTGAGTATTTTGTTTTTTTGTAGGAATTAGCTGAGAAGGCAATGCCTGCAAAAGATGGGGGCCAGTTGCTCAAGTAAGGGACGATCAACCAGGGTTCAGGTTGATATTCTGCGGCCCATGGGGTCGGCGAGGTACATAATGTGTGAGAAATATGGATCACACGCAGAGGTCTTATGCAATGAATGGGAACGTATGACTGCGGAAGATAGGGAACCATTCCCTAAGATAGGCAGTTTTAGTCCAGAGGTGTTGCAGAATTTAAGGATTAGGATATGTCTGTTAAAAACCCGAAAAGAAAGGATCAGACACTCAAACTGTTTACATTTATGGCAACGAGAGAGTGATATGCAAAGGGAACTAGCTAACGCAGCCGGTTCCAACCCTAGCAGGAAACTGATTGCAACTGCACCACCACCACCACCATATATTACAGGGGAGAAAGTGGCTACAGACAATGGCATACTAATATATGATAAGAGTGAACTTGATAAATGTATTAATGCTAACCAGTGCAAGTTGTATCCCATCTTAAACTTCCCTCAGGACTGCGACCAGGAAGATGAGCCCAGCACGATATCGGCACTCTCTCTAGCAGCCACCATACAAGACACACAAGTGGGCACGGCCCAACCAGTAAGAACAGTAGCAAAGGCCCCTAGCGGAGGGACAGGTGAGGTCGTGTCCACAGGTAAGTACGGTACAGTACATTATGCAGAGACAATTGCACCTCACATTGTAGAAGCAACCCAGAATGATGTAATTGAACTAAATCCTGTCAGGGTGATCGCAGTCCCCAATGGGAAGACTGACGCTCAGGGAATCACTCCCGTCAGGAACATTGCTATGCATTGTCCTTGGTCCCGGACAGAATTGAGGACAATTATGTCTGAATTTCCCAATCCCAGGAAGGATCTAGCCGCATGTCAGAGGTTTATTAGAGAACTAGGTAACGCCACCGAACCCACAAACATAGATTGGCGGACAGTGCTACGGGCATGTTTGCCCTCCAATATTGACCCTGTGAAATTCATTGCTGATTGTAAATTAGATGCAGAAGTACCTCTCACTGATGAATACACTCAGGAGAATGTAAAACAGATCAATCTGCAGTTAGGGGTATATTTACCTACTGTTGTCTAGTGGAATAAAATCTTTTCGATAAGACAAAAAGAAGGTGAAACTGCTTCTGAATATTTCCATCGAGCACTGCAGGAAATGGCTAGATACACTGGGGTCGAGGACATTAAGGAAAATATTCATCATAGAGAGGTAGCTGTGTCCGTATTAATGGACGGCTTGAAAGAAACGTTGAGAACAAGGGTACAAACCACTCAACCTAACTGGAGAGGTATTTCGGTGGCTGTATTAAGAGAGTCCGCTATCGAGCACGATTGGAACATCATTAAGCACAGGGAGTCACAGGGGATAAGCTGATGACCGTAAGTATCAAAGCCCTGACAACGAAGCCACATCAGCCAAAACCCCAGACCCCTGATGGTAAGTCGTATGTAGTGAAATGTTATAATTGCAAGAGGGAAGGACATTACGCACGGAACTGTAATTATAAAAGCAACGTATATCGACCCCCTAGACCAGAACATGACTCACAGCATAACACACGTAATTGGGATCAGGGACCGCATAGGAGGAATTATGAGCCACATGCAGGGGAAACAAGGAGGTACCCACCTAGGAGGGACTGGCAGACCTATGAAAATTCTCAGCTACCCCCCTCACATATTGTAGCTGCCAGCGCGCTGCGGGAGGGTCACAACATACAATAGGGGTTAGGCCACACCTGTAGTTTGCAGCCAGTGAAGTTGATTGCTAGACTTGGAAATGAACCCGAGGTTACAGTTGATGTAGCTGGTAGATCACTACCTTTCCCTGTAGATACAGGGGCGGCCAGGTCAGTGTTAAATTCAACTGTAGGTATGAAAACCACGGGTAAAACAATTTCAGCAATGGGGTTAACAGGAGTAGTGCAACACTACCCTTTAAGTAGACCAGCAGAGATTACGATAGGGCCTTTGCAGACCAAGCACTCCTTTTTGCTAGCTGCATCGGCTCCGACTAATCTACTTGGGAGAGATTTATTGTGTAAGATGAGGTGTGTCATATATTGTACTCCTGAGGGTGTCTTCTTAGATATACCCGAGAATCACGTTCAGGAAGTGCAGGATATGTTAGACACCCCACAAAGGTTAATGTCACACTCTGCTGTTATAGACAGGTGTCCATCCAAGGTAGAGGAAATGATCTCCCAGATACCGGAATCCCTCTGGACCAAAGATGGACAAGACACTGGATTGATGGCAAATGTAGCTCCTGGAGTAGTGCAAGTAAAAGATGGTAGGATAGATCCAAAAATCCCACAGTATCCTCTGAAGCCAGAGGTGGAATTAGGAGTGTACCCAGTCATAGAGCGCTTGCTACAACAGGGCATCCTAGTTAGGACGTCCAGCACTGCCAATAGTCCCATCTTCCCTGTGAAAAAGAGTGGGGGGAGGGGTTACAGGCTAGTGCAGGATCTAAGGGGGATAAACAAGATAGTTGAGAGCCAATTCCCCGTAGTGCCAAATCCAGCTGTCATCCTCATGCAAATTCCCCCTACTGCGAAATTTTTCACTGTTATTGACCTCTGTTCTGCTTTCTTCTCGGTACCTCTGCACCCTGAGAGCCAATATTTGTTTGCATTTACATACAGGGGAGTACAGTACACCTGGACTCGCCTACCCCAAGGTTTCATTGACAGCCCAAGTATTTTCTCCCAGGCTTTGCACGACTGTTTACAATCCTTTCAACCTGAGAGCGGATCAGTGTTAATACAGTATGTAGATGACTTACTGCTGTGTTCAGATTCACTCGAGTTGTCCTTGAAAGACACGAAACAGCTTCTGTTTCACCTTTCTAATACGGGACACAAGGTTTCAAAGGATAAGTTACAGTTGTGCCAGACCAAGGTGAAATATTTGGGACATTGCTTGACACAAGGACTGAGACACCTCACCGCTGATAGAATACAGGCGATTCGCGACATGACTCTGCCACAAACCCAGCAGCAGATCCGCACTTTCCTTGGAATGTGTAGGTATTGCCTAAACTGGATCCCAGGGTTCTCCATACTGGCTTTACCTCTGCAGGAAATGGTCTCCTCGAACAAACCAGATCGGATCTCTCACACAGATGAGTCCGAACTGGCATTTGAGAGACTTAAACAATGCCTATCACAGGCACCTGCATTAGGCATGCCAGATTATGGGAAACCTTTTGAGTTGTACGGTACGGAAAGTGCTGGGTGTGCGGCAGGTGTCCTAACCCAGAGACATGGCGATGCCAGCAGGCTGGTAGCTTACTACAGTGCACAGTTGGACACTGTAGCATGGTCTCTCCCCACATGCTTGCGAAGTGTTGCAGCGATAGCCTTGCTAGTGAGTAAAAGTGAAGATGTAGTGTTGGGACACAACCTGACCATCCATACACCTCATGCAGTATCAGCCTTACTGAACTCTGCCCAAACCAGATATGTCTCATCAGCACAGTTTACAAGGTGGGAATTAGCACTAGTGGCACCTGTGAACATCACCATAAAGAGATGCAGCGCACTAAATCCTGCAACTTATCTCCCAGGTGTGCCTGGACAGGCACAAAGGGCGGAGGATGAGAATGATGGTGAAGGAGGATTTAGTATAGACACTGACACACATGATTGTATGGAATATCTGAACCAAACTTTCACTGCAAGACCCGACATTAGTGACAACCCACTGGAAGGCGTAGATTTTACTTTTTACACTGACGGTAGTTGCCACAGACAGACGGACTCGGGAGACTTGTGTACTGGATACGCAGTCGTAGATGACAGAGGTATCATAGAAGCTGAACCCCTGGGCCCACCGCACTCAGCACAAGTTGCTGAGCTGGTCGCCCTTACCAGAGCATGTGAATTGGCTAAGGGTAAGTCAGCCAACATATATACAGATTCTAGGTATGCCTTTGGAGTAGTGCATGATTTCGGGGCCCTATGGCGCCTTAGAAATTTCATGACGGCAGCTGGCACACCTGTAGCGCATGCATCCCATATAAAAAGGCTTCTAACAGCAATACAGGAACCTGACAGAGTGGCTGTTATCAAGTGCAAAGCCCACACTTACAGTCAAGACCCAGTGTCACTTGGTAACAGCCGGGCAGACAAAGCTGCTAAATCAGCAGCCAGCACCCCCATACAGACAGATATCACACAACTGATGGTATTCAATACCGTCAACACACAAAAATTAAGTGAAATGCAAAATTTGTGTTCTCCACAGGAAAAGGCAGTCTGGAGGTCAAAAGGATATGGCCAGGAGTCCTCAGGACTCTGGACAGATGGACAGGGTAAGCCAGTAGCCCCCAGAGCATATCTTCCAGCTTAGCTGAGGCGGCACATGGTCTGACTCATCTGGGCAAAGAAGGTATGTGTAAGCTGGTAAGAGCCTACTGGTGTGCGCCAGGATTCTCTTCTCATGCGGGTAAGAGAGCAATGACATGTCTTATCTGCTTGAGGAAGAATATTGGAAAGTCAATACCAACAGAACCATCCCATATCCCGCCAACAGACGGCCCTTTTCAGGTAATACAAATTGATTTCATACAGTTGCCACCCTGCAGAAATTTAAAGTATGTGTTAGTTTGTATTGACGTGTTTTCAAATTGGGTAGAAGCGTTCCCCGCTGCCACAAATACTGCTACGTTCACTGCAAAGAAAATTGTGCAGGAATTTGTGTGCAGATATGGTATCCCTAGGATAATTGAAAGCGATAGGGGTACCCATTTTACAGGTGAAGTCTTTCAGGTTATGTGCAAATTGATGGGAATTAATAGTAAGCTGCATACTCCGTACCGCCCACAGGCGAGTGCGAAAGTGGAAAGAGTAAACAGCACTATTAAGAACAAGCTGAGCAAAGTGATGGCTGAAACTGGATTGTTATGGCCAGAAGCTTTGCCACTTGTACTGTACAGCATCAGAACCACTCCCAGGTCCCCCCTTAACCTATCACCCTTTGAGATTCTTTTTGGTCGACAACCCCATGTAATGATTGACCCCCAGGATGATTTGAAATGCAATAATGAGGTGACTGTAAAATATATGGTTAAGATGAGCCAGCAGCTGAGGAATCAAAACAGAAATCTAAAGCTGGTGATTCCTGACCTACCAAACAGTAATTGTCATGACATTGAACCTGGGGACTATGTAATGATTCAAAATTTTCTACGCTCAGGTTGCCTTATTGACCGGTGGGAAGGACCGTACCAAGTCTTACTGACCAGCACGACAGCATTAAAGGTTGCCGAGAGAGAGACTTGGGTCCACTCGTCCCACTGTAAGAAGGTCGCTGACCCAGAGAGAGCCCGTGACAAAGAGCAGAGTGTAGAGGAAATCGTATCACTGGAGTGCCTGTTCCGGGAAGGTTGAGAGGCAGGACTGTTGTCACGGCACCTGAGCACAGAGAACTACAAGACCAAAGGCGGTTGTCACACCAAATTTATTTTTCCTTTTTATTATTTTCTCCATCTCCCATTACCCTCCTTTCCCCCCTTCCTTGCTCCTTTTTCTCTCCCCTTAACAAGATGGACTTACCCCAAGAGACTGCATTCCGGGTTTTCCTGTTGACCCTGTTGTTGACCAGAGCAGTCTGTTTCGGTGAGAGTACCAGAGAGGTCAAGAAAGGATCTGGAATGGGTTCTGATGACAAGGACGGATTGATAGAATTCCAAGAGCAACACATCCACCGAGCAAAGGCGAGTATCAGAAAACGATCTGGTAGTCAAAAAACTAGGAGGCACTGTGAAGGGTTATTGGCTGAGGAAAATTGTATTTGTAGAAACTGTGAAAACATAGTTGAGGACGGGTGCATCCAGAGTTGTCAGTCCAGCCTTAATATCAACATGGACCGTCATCCATTGAGTGATTATCACTCATTAGTGGGTTAGGTTTTAAACAAAACAGAATGCTGGGTGTGCTCACAAGTACCTCAAGGTCAGAGCAAGTCAGGACTAGTACCGTATCCATTAACAATAGATGAGGTATTTGAATTAAGGGGTGGGAGACCGGTGGACAAGAAATTTTATATTTCTAGGCCCCCTAGTTTGAAGCTCCACCACTATCATGTGGATAGATCCTTAGTATGTTTCAACATTTCCAATTCCCGAAAGCCGGAAAAATTGGGAAGTGACATGGAATAACCAAACCATGGCATTTTCACACAGAGCCGACAGAATGCCCGTAGACTCAGAACTTATATGCCAAATAGCCGACGGTGGAAGGTATTTTCGGTACAGGTATACTCTAGGAAGTAGGACCATGCGGGTTGGAGAAGTATCACCAGGATACTGTGCGCATATCATACAGCCTGATATGTGTACTGAACAGATGAGAGAGTTAGGGATAGGATTTTTCACTTGGAAGGTTTGCAATATGGTAATGTCATATTCTGTCCCATATGTTCTCCCCGATGATGCATATTTCATATGCGGGAGGAAGGCGTATTAGTGGCTTGCCCCAAACTCAGAGGGATTGTGTTACATTGGAAGAGTGTTGCCAGAAGTAATGACCATAACCCATAACAAGATGAAAGACGTTCACCGCAATGCTCAAGCTCCTTACACTCACACTCACTATGAACACATTGTTAAGAGACACCTTATAGATAGGACAGAGCACGCAGCCTCTGATTTGATCCACGAATCCACCGGGATTCAATTCCTACTTGCGTTAGATATCACCCGTACCGCCAGAGGAATTATAAATTATAGGTATATTCATGCTCTAGCTAACCTGATAGATAATATCACCGAGATGTATGATGACACCTTCAGGTATACAGAGAGGGAGTTGCAAGCTTACAAAACGGAACTGATCCAGCACAGGATGGTCCTCAATTATATCACAGCGGTGACAGGCGGGTACTGTGTCACCTTGGCAACTCAGTATGGTGTGAAGTGCTGCACGTACATTACAAACAGCACTGATGACCCAACCGAGGTCATAGATCAAAAGATGGACGATATCTTGCAGTTGAAGTGGGAGTTCCGAAAGGAGACACAACCTTACCCTTACTGCTGTGAGTAATGAACTGACCGACTGGGTCTCATGGTTGAACCCACGCAATTGGTTCTCAGGTTTAGGAGAATGGGCTCAAAATGTTATCGTGAGTGTAGGAAAGTTCCTCCTTTGTATCCTGGGAGTTGTCATAATGATTGGTTTGATATTTAGATGTGTTCGAATTTTAACGCGGCGCAAGCACGGTACCAAAGTGATGAGTTTGAGGAGCGGGGGCATTGTTACAACAACTGATTTAATTTATGACCCATCAATAGAGACAATGTTGTGATAAGACGTGATTCCACGGTCCGTTTCTTTCACCCGTTTCTCCTTTGTTTTCCCTCAAGCAAAAATACATCCATTCAGAAAAGACTTTTGATGAACAATACATCCATCCAGAAAAGACTTTGATTAACACTTTCAGCAAAGATACACCCATCCGGACAAGACTTCAACCAACACCCAAGAACGATTGCACAAATGTTATGTGAATGTATTTGTGATACGTGTCTTATCTTCATCTCTACAACCTTCAGGTGGTGTCACACATAGTCGATAGGTAATACCCATATATTAGCATTCACATATGTGTTGCCCCCCCTCCATGTATCATCAACTAAATGTGCACCCCATTTGTTGGAACAAGAAGCCGAAAAGAGCTCGGTAGTGTTTGTTGGCCCACTTACAGACCCTTAATACGGGATAAGAAGGATTTAATGTATACTTCGCAATACCTCAAAGCTTATCTAGAACATATACGGCATGATGATACATGCCCCTCAGACATGGATTTCATACATACATGCTTTTACTATCCCACTAGGTCATACATTTCCCGCCTACACCTCTCCTCCTACCATCCAATCATTTATGGATAATGTATTGTATATTTTTATCCAACCATATGTAGATAATGTATTGTATATTTTTCTGTTTAATGTTTAGATAGTGGCAGTTATTGTTGACTGCCAAAGGGTGGACTGTCAAAGTCGAAAAATATTGTAATGCATGCCCCACATACTAACCCCATGCACATGCCCGCTGCGCGTGCACTCAGTCTGCCGTGCGTGCACATATCCGCGATTTGCGTAAAGGAGCTTTCCACGGCCATGCGCCTTAGCGCGTGGTATGCGCATTTACGGTAGAGTTTGTGAGCGCATAGAGGGTTATTAGAACATTACATATTTAACCCAATTAGTGTACATTTTAGATATAGCTCCCCTAGACCGCATCAGCGAGTATTAATAGTTTAAACAGTTCCAGGACTAAGAGATTCGCCTTTGCATGATAGGAAGGGTCAGATAAAGGTTGGAAGGTGATGTCTAGTATCCAGCTGTAGGGTATTTTGAGGGTAACATTCCGGTGTTGGTTAGAGAAAGATCGCATGTTCCAGCGTATAGTTATGTGCAGAAGCAGAATATGAACATTAACTGTATTTACTGTATATTATGTATGCGGCGGGAATCCAGAGGATACCACCCACAAGAGCAGTTGGGGAAAGACATCGCCCATCTATTCAAATCCACCTATGACCTCTTCTGTAATGTAAAGACACATCCCTGTGTCCAATGGACAATGAGATTACAGTGACCATTGTATTGTGTATGCATGTTGTGTATAAAAAGCCCATTGTTGCCTGGCCGGTCAGAAGACTCTGAACGCTTTCTATCTGACTAGCGGAGGACCGGCCGGGTTGCGCTTGCGAACATTCTCACGTATGTACATTCTCTGTAGCCATTATTCTGTTTAGATTTATCTTGTTAGCCTGTAGTGTATGATTTGTACTGTTTTACCTTTTGGAATTAATCCACTGTGGCCTTAGAACCCTGTGGTTTCAACTACAAATCAGTGTTGTGTCTTCACTTTCCTGCAAGGGTTTTAGAGTGTATTTATCTGTATAAGGTGTATAAGTATTGATAAGGTGTACGCACTGCGGGTACTTTATACCATCAGCGCTACTTAAGGTTTAAGGTATAACATCATTGCAGTACTTTGCTGTTAAGGGTTTAAAGTGTAATCATATCATTACATTGTATCGTTAACAAGGTTTAAAGGTTATCAATTGTGTGTGCGCTCGCTGTGTGTACTCTGTACACTCAGCGCGGCGTGTGTACGCCAAGTGCGTACCACGTGCAGGACTCTGTACGCAAATAGCGTACAAAGTGTATAGCACGTGTATTCAGTCTAGCGGCCATAGCGGCTCCACGGTAATAGTGTATCTAGAGGTATAGCTTTATGGTCTAAGATAATATCGACATTATCAACTCTGTATTGTATGACAGTAACTAGGATGCTCTCTGTACTGTGTGTCACTAATGCTCTACATTTTGAGTACAGGAAAGCAGAAGCAATGTGATTTATTTATTTCTCTTACACTACTAAGGAAAATGTATGTCAAGTCCACCTACTTTTCTGTTTGCCCAACCTGCAGTTGGTTTGGTCTTGCCCACATGGTGCCACTTTCATAAGTTTTTCCAGGATTCTTTTAAGTTCCCATTCCACCCCTGGTGTCATATACCACATTCAGTGTATTGCACCCATGTTTTTAACCATTTATTTTGTTTGTGAAATATGTATTTACTATGAGGCTTCAATGAAAATGATTTAATACAGCAGATACAACTCTCCATTTTCTGTATGAAAAATAAATTGGCAAAACATGTATGAAAATATAGTGTATGTACGAATAACAAGATAAGCGCCTGTGAGTGCCACTGGTGCCTTCATGCCTTCACATTCAGCCAATCACAAGTTGTTTGCTAATTCTGGTCAACACGTTTTACCAACTATGTGAACACAGCCTTACTGTACCCAACCTGTGTTTGTCCATCCCATTGCAGCTTCATCAGATATTCAGTCTTATTTGCATGGGGCAAATATGTATGCAGCCTGGTTTTTTTTTTTTTTTTTTTTTTTGTATGAACAGAACAATATTTTATGTCATGTAAGCTAACATAGGCCTCAATCTGCAACAGATCATTTGTTTATACTCATTGCACACTGGTCATACCCTAAATGCAATAAATTAAAGTGCTGCTCATAGTGATCACAGTGGTTCCTCTCCCCAAAGGTAGGGTGAGCAGAGACACAGATATGGTGGGGAACATAGACATAGATATGAAGGGGGGGAGGGGGGAGCAGAGACACAGATGTGAGGAGGGTGCAGAGACACAGATATAGGGACGATACAGAGATACGGTAATAGGGAGGGTGCAGAGGCACAGATACAGGGAGGGTGCAGAGACACAGTGATTGGGAGGGGGGGCAGAGACAGTTATAGGGAGGGTGCAGAGGCACAGATACGAGGAGGGTGCAGAGACACAGTGATTGGGAGGGGGGCAGAGACACGGTTATAGGGAGGGTGCAGAGACGCAGAGACGGGGAGGGTGCAGAGACACAGTGATTGGGAGGGGGGCAGAGACACGGTTATAGGGAGGGTGCAGAGACACAGATACGGGGAGGGTGCAGAGACACAGTGATTGGGAGGGGGGCAGAGACACGGTTATAGGGAGGGTGCAGAGACGCAGAGACAGGGAGGGTGCAGAGACACAGTTATAGAGAGGGGGGCAGAGACACAGATGTGGGGAGGGAGCAGAGACTTAGATGTGCGGAGGAGGCAGAGACATAGATGTGGGATGGGGCAGAAACACAGATGTGAGGAGGGGGTAGAGGCAGTAATAGTAAAGGGGACAGTGGGAGAGACTGTATAGGAGAGAGGGGCAGAAGTACCTCTGTGCACAGCAGCCGCAATCTCACATTTCCTTCTTTATTGTAGTACACACTATACACATAGTTGCCTACCCTCCCTCATTCTGCAATAGAATCCCTGAAATAGTAGCAATATCCCTGACTCCCTGAGTCCAGCAATCTCCCTGATTGCACCTTACCCCCATTAAGTAGCTGTTACATTCTTGGGGTAAAAAATTAATCAGAGATACAAACATTCAGATGGGCTCATCAGTGTCATTTCCCTGCATTGGTTATAAGGCACAATGGGGGTAATTCAGATCTGACTGCAGCAGCAAATTTGTTAGCAAATGGGCAAAACCATGTGCACTGCAGGGGGAGCAGTTATAACATGTGCAGAGAGAGTTAGATTTGGGTGGGTTATTTTGTTTCTGTGCAGGGCAAATACTGGCTGCTTTATTTTTACACTGCAATTTAGATTGCAGATTGAACTCACCACACCCAAATCTAACTCTCTCTGCACATGTTATATCTGCTCCCCCTGCAGTGCACATGGTTTTGCCCAACTGCTAAATTTCCTGCTGCGATCAACTTGGAATTACCCCCTATGTGCACCGCAGGGGGGGGGGGGGGGGGGGCAGATAAAACACGTGCAGAGAGAGTTAGATTTGGGTGGGTTATGTTGTTTCTGTGCAGGGTTAGTACTGGCTGCTTTTTTTTTTTTACACTGCAATTTAGATTTCAGCTTGAACACACCCCACCCACATCTAACTCTCTCTGCACATGTTATATCTGCCCCCCCCCCCCCTGCAGTGCACAAGCATTTTAAATAAGGTTTTTCATAGCCGCTTACAGTAAATGGAACTTCTTGTAAAGCACAATACACAAACAAATCCTGCAAAATATCTGTGTCTTTACTTCAACAAGTAGATCTTACTAACTTTGGGGATCATTTACATTTGGATGTAAGTCGTTTTTATGACACGCCTCTTCGATGTAGCAGTACACGTCTGCGCTGATAAGTGTTACTTTCACAATCTCCCTGAAAGGCTTTTTCAAAAGTAGGCAAGTATGACTATATCCAGCCTACGAGAGTGGGGAGGGGAGTGGTTGAGGAGAAGAACTGCAGGTAAAGTAACGATGGAGGCAGAGTGGAGGCATAATCTGGTCCTGCTATAGGTCATCATAATTACTATTATTGATATTTTTACATTTTGTGTAAAAATATAAAATATTAGTTATTATTTGCCTTATACATAGCTCAGGGACATGCGGCAAAAAAAATTAACCAGCTTCATTGACTTTACATATTGCAACTTTTTATTATAGAATCTGACTTACACAAATGGCAAACAAGCCAAAAAGGAATACAAAATCCTCTTTGAATATGTAGTTGCCAAATGTCATTTCTATTTTAATACTTATGCCTCACTCATCTTTCCCAGAAGGAGAATAATAAGAAAGGTGATTCATATATCAAACCTGTGTTACTTGTAAATGGAGTCCAAAATAGAATGCACTGCGTTCTGCAGCCAGATGGAGTAAGCACATCTGCAACATCACAGTGTCATCTTCAGATTAGCTGCATTATCCTTACATCAGTGGCATCATGACTGGCTGACATGGTTGTAAATCCAGAACCAATTGAAAATTGGAGCAAATCAGATTAATTGTAATACACTATTGGCATAAATATATGTATAAAAGCTCATAAAAATAGCACAGTAGGGCATCAGCCTATAGATTTCAATACTGTGTAGAAGTAGGGATGTGTACTGGCCCAGATCTTGGGTTTTGGATCTGTATTGGTTTTGCCAAAACCACCCATGTGGGTTTTGGTTTTGGATATGTATTATTTTTTTAAATAAATGATAGAATTTTGGCCTGTTTTGGTTCCTACACTATTATTAACCTCAATAACATTCATTTCCACTAATTTCCAGTCAATTTTGACCACATCACAATATTGTTTTCATCCAGCGTCGGATCTTGCTGGTTTTGGAAGATCATATAAGAGAGCTACAGCTGGGACTCGGCGCAATTTCACTCCCTTTCTGCCAGAATGTCTGCAATAAAGTGGAAATATGTTTAATTAATACAAAACTTAGTTGCATATATTGGTCAAAAACATACATATTTATTTACATGGTACATACCTTGCGTGAAGCTGGCTGAGGCAACCGGAGGTACTCCACACGTTGTTGCCAAACTACTCCAATGGGTGGATAGTTCTCCAGGTCAAACATGCCTTTCAGGAAATGATCCTACATTGAGGCTGAAAATAATCTGTACAGATGATTACAGCATCTAAACATATATATTGTACATTATATATTTTCCATTGTTTGTACTGTGGTCAATATTGCTTGGAAATGCCTGGAAATTAATGCTATTGAGGTTAATAATAGTCTAGGAACAAAAAAACAAAAAAAAGGTAAAATAATGTGATTTTAACTTTTTTGTAAATGTATAAAAAAAATATGAAACCAAAATCAGCAAAAATGGTCTGACACAGATCTTTATCAATAACTAGATCAGGGGCCCAAGGGAGGTAGAGTATGTATGTAGTGGAAGGAAGGATTGATTAGTAATTTAATTTAATTTGTTTGATTAAAAAAATTGAAATTAATCATTGGGGGCATTGATGACGGTCTTTATTTCATAAACAACAATTTTTATTGGTCATTGCACTAAGCTGACTTTTACTTTTTCTTTGATTTTACATGCCCTGATTTAAGACATCTATGCCCTTTAGCATCGGCCTTAGTAGTTGCTGTTGATGGACTTGTATCATCATGACTGGTGGCAGTACCTGCAGCACTAGTATGTGCTTCCTGCTCTGCTCTCAATTGTTCGTCCTCCATATCTTTTCAACAAACACAAACCAAGTGGGGTACAGCACACACCACAATTTGTACAAAAAAATGTACCACCTACACCCCACCTGAGTGGGAATATCAGCTGTGATGAGCGAACCTCGCCACTGGGTCCGAAGCGTGGCAAGCACTGCAAGTCTTGAAGGTCTACAGACAATTCCTTTGACTTCATGCTTGGTTTGTGTTCAGACATGCACTGTCAAGTGTGGGACCTTATATAGACAGGTGTGTGCCTTTCCAAATCATGTCCAATCAATTCAATTTACTGTACCACAGGTGGACTCCAATTAAGCTGTAGGAACATCTCAAGGATGATCAGTGGAAACAGAATGCACCTGAGCTCAATTTTGAGCTCTATGGCAAAGGCTGTGAATAATTATGTACATGTGATTTCTTAGTTGTTGTTTTCTAATAAATTTTAAAAAATATATAAAAAAACTTTTTTTTAACATTGTCATTATGGGGTATTGTGTGTAGAAATTTGAGGGGAAAAATGTATTTATTCCAGTTTGGAATAAAGCTGTAACATAACAAAATGTGTATACTTTCCGCAGTGCCGTTTCTTGCGGCGGGCGAGCCGTGCAACCGCGCGGGGCGCCCTCCGCGGCACTTTGCAGGTCCCGGTTTCCCTGTCCTCCGTCTTTCCGAGTACTCTTGCTCGGGGGGCGGAGTTTTCCGGAATGACGCGGTTGCGTCGTGACGTCACGACGCATTCGTGTCATTCCACGAAACTCCGCCCCCCGAGCAGGAGTACTCGGGAAGACGGAGGAGGGCTGGAAGGAGGAGGCGCGAGGAAGCTGGAAGGAGGAGGCGCGAGGAAGGAGAGGCGGCCAACCCGAAGAGCGGGAAGATCCTTCATATGTAAGTTGTCTCTCTCTCTCGCCCCCTCTCTCTCCCTTCCTTCCCCCCCCCCACTTGACACTTGCCTGCCACACTGTGTAAAATTTGGATTCTTGCCTGCTGCACTGTGTAATCGGGCACACTTACCTGCCGTAATGTGTAAATTGGGGACACTTGCCTGCCGCATTGTGTAAATTAGGGACACTTGCCTGCTGCACTGTGTAATTGGGGACACTTACCTGCTGCACTGTGTAAATTGGGGACACTTGCCTGCTGCACTGTGTAATTGGGGACACTTGCTTGCCATAATGTGTAAAATGGGGACACTTGCCTGCCGTACTGTGTAAATTGGGGACTCTTGCTTGCCGCAATATGTAAAATGGGGACTCTTGCCCGCATACTGTGTAAAATGGGGACACATGCCTGCCGCAATGTGTAAAATGGGGACTCTTGCCTGCCGTAATGTGTAAAATGGGGACTCTTGCCTGCCTACTGTGTCAAATGGGGACACGTGCCTGCCGCAATGTGTAAAATGGGGACTCTTGCCTGCCGTAATGTGTAAAATGGGGACTCTTGCCTGCCTACTGTGTAAAATGGGGACACGTGCCTGCCGCACTAAGTAAATTGGGGACATGTGCCTGCGTAATGTGTAATGTGTAAAATGGGGACTCTTGCCTGCCGTAGTGTGTAAAATGGGGCCTTTTTTTTCCACTGTGGTGGCCGTGATATCAGATGAGGCCACGCCCATTTTAATGAGACCACACACCCTTGTCGGGAGCGCGCATTTTTTGTTTTTAGATCTATGGGGGGGGGGGGGGGGGGCGCATTTTGAAATCTCGCACTGGGAGCCAAATTGGCTAGAAACAGCCCTGAGTTTCCGGATGCAGAGCCGGCCCTAGGCATAGGCATAGGCAAACAGGCAAACGCCTATGGCTTTTGGAATGCCTATGGGCACAAGCAGCTGCTGCTGATTAAAATGATATGCAGCATGCAATGTAGCATTTTGTATGCAGATACAGCCACAGTCATACACAGACTCTAGGCATGCTGCATAGCATTTTAATCAGCAGAAGCTGCTTGTGCATCTTAGCCACATATTAATACAAATAAGATGCCTTTTCATCAAAAAAAGGTACCAGACATTAGCCGAGCTGCTAGCTGACTCATGCCAGGCATCTACTGCTGCATGGTGTATCGAGGCAAGATGTATGTGGATACATCTGTATCCATGCAGAGGCAGAGGTCACAGTGTTAGCGGGCATGTGAGTGCTGTGTGTGGGTGGGTTGGTTGTGCAGTAGTGTTCGGCATTATGTGTGTCATATGTATAAATGCATTTATAATGTGCAGCAAATGTGTAAGTGCACTAATAATGTGTGGCATATGTGAAAGGGACATTATGTGTGTCATATGTGTAAAGGGCATTACTGTGTGGTATTATGTGTATGTATGCATTACTAATGTGTGGCATTATGTATATAAGGTGCTCTACTGTGTGGGCTAATGTGAATAAAGAGCAATACGGTGTGGTGTGATGTGAATAAGGAGTAATTCAGTGTGATGTAATGTGAATAAGGGTGCACTACTGTGAGGAATAACATATATAAGGTAAAGTGGTACTACTGTGTGATGTAGCGTGAATTAGGGACACTATCGCATGATAAAATGTGAATAAAGTTTCACTACTGTGTAACATAATTTTAATTGGGGGTACTATTGTGTGGCCATGCCCATTCCTAGCAAGAACACACCCCTTTTTGGGCTGTGCACCAAATGTGCGCACTGTTCCTATTTAAAATATAGGGGGTAGGAACACCAAAATGAGTACTGCTATGGGTGAAGGGTGATGGTACTGGGAAAGGGGCGCGGGGTCAGAGGCAGAACTAGTGGTGGTGCAAGGGGGCACCAGCCAAAATCTTGCCTAGGGCATCATATTGGTCAGGGCCAACCTGTGAGAATCTGACAGCGGGAAGATTATACATTATCTCATTTTGGGATCTGAGTCAGGCGGTGGACAGAGAGAGACGACATGTGGACAATCCGCACAGTGGCGCTCTTATGTCAGAGGCCGTGCTGTGACATCAGCGCACCTCCGTCTCAGGTATGTAATCCTGGATCTGGCAGTGAGGGAGACACAGCATGGAGTGCACTCCCTCCCTTCATTCAAGGATGTCTCTGGTTACACATAACAATAATCCTCATTTTTAATATATAAGCTGTAATTAACACTTCGGGTATACACAAAGCAACAATTAGAATGCAAGACCCATCAACATTTCAAATGCATTCTAGTCCACATTTTTGCAGAAGAACACTTAGTACATGTTTTGCTCACTTGATACATATTTAACTCTAATCAATTTAACAGCTCTTTTATGAAATGGTGTCTTCTGGCAATATGCATAGACCAGCTGGTGCTGGAAGGCAAATCAATTGCACCTTTGTTGACACATGTAATGCAGACAAAATCTTTGGATTAAGAAGTCCTAACTCACACAAAGTGCCAAAGCAAACAATTACCCAGTATAGGAATGCCTGTCATCTTCATCTGGTCCTCAAACGGCATCACAGAGGGCTGGTAACTCCAAACTTCCATTTCTTGCAAACTTTAGTTTTAATGAACTCATACCCTTCAGGTATCTCCAGATATAATTTACAGCAGTCCAATTCTCTCTTCCAGGGTTGCTTGCTAAGTGGCTGACATGACTGACTGCATGTGTGACATCTGGTCATGTGCCAACACTTGCATACATTAAAGTTCCAATGGCACTTTGATCAGGATTTCGACTTTTGTTCTTTATCCAGTTGTTGTGCTGACAGATTTAGTATCTACCATTCCAAATTTGATAAGCACTGTCTCAATATATCCTTGTTGCTTTATTGTAACAGTCCCAGCATTCAAATGTTGCATGAACCTCAGACCCAGAAGTTGGTGCACGGGCCCACAGTCTTTGAGCGAGAACCTGTCGCACACCAACAATTTTAACCAGCTGCCTGGCTTTACTGGCCTGCAAGGAATAGATCGTCTACATATAGTATACAACTACGATGAACAAGCTTTCTTCCTTTCACTTTATCTTGCATACCTTGAGGTTCACAGTAGACAAAGTCAGCAAATTCCTGGCAGTATCTTTTAGGCAGTATAGAGCTACTGATCTTGATTCATAACCTGCATGTATAGTCTAAATTTCTGACATGTTTCCAGCTGTTGCCATATCTTGCGTCACATGTTTCTGTGCTGTTGTAATATCCAGCTTGACTTTGCTTGAAGCTCTCTGGTGGAAAACTATGTATACTAACATTATAAGTTTTTGGTTGACAATATCCAAGCATAATATATGAATAAGCATGATACATGAAATGGACATGGAACGCAGCTTGGGTATTCTTTATATCCGGCTATGGGCATAAGCTTTACACCAAAAGACATGGAGATGATTGACCCTTGTCTTTTTATAAGGCCATGCCGCCACTGTTTTTTTACTTGTACGTGCTATTGTAGGTGATCGATTCATGAGGTATACTGCAGTTAGGACTGCTAATGCCCAGAATATTTTGTCTAGACCAGATCACTGAACACAGCTCATGCTCTCAATTGTTTGCCCTCTTATTCACTGTGTGTAGGTAATCGTTATTTGGTGCTGGATGCCATTCCTCTTTAGAAAGATAGCTAGAACTCTGTTCTCATATTCTCCACTGCTGTCAGACCTCGACACCTTTATGTATAGTATACCCGCGCAGAAATTGTTGCATTATCTGAGTGTACAGATGTAGCAATCTTTACTTATTGACTACACTTTCATCGGTCAACATACATCTGTGTGCACTAATTCTAATGGTGCTGACATTGGAAAGGGCAAAGTGTTTGCTTACCCTCCACGCAACCTTCACACCATGCCATCTAGAAGTTTTGGTACGTTGTCATACCCTGGGTAACCTAATTGGCTATGCCACAGCTCCATGAACTTAGTGTCAGTTGTTGGCACTGGGTTGCTGTTGTATAACAGTACCTCTTTTATTGTACACAATACACTGTCCCTCTGCAAATTGAACCTTGTATCCCTTCCTCTTCAGTACACTGTTGGTAGATTCGGATATCAGATTGGCACAAATAGTACATCTTACATAGTAACATAGTATTTGAGGTTGAATAGAGGTAAGTTACCCATCGTGTTCAACCTGTTTTAAGTTGTGATGATTCTACATACTTGCTAAATAATGTTTTATGACTAGTTAGCTACTATAACTCATGTTACCCCCGGATTAACCACGTTGATATTTTAAGTATTATAACCTTGGATATCATTTTCATTCAGATATGTATCCATTCCTTTTTTAAATCCAATTACAGAGTCCGCCATTACCACCTTCCCTGGCAGGGAATTCCACATCCCGATTGCCCTAACAGTGAAGAACCCTTTCCTCCGTTGCGTTCGGAACTTTCTCTCCTCCAGTCGCAGCGAGTGCCCACGTGTCCTAAACTGTGTTCTTTTAATAAATAATTCCTCTGATAACTGATGTCCCTTTACATATTTGAAGATATTAATAATATCTCCTCTTAGGCGCCTCTTTTCTAGTGTATACATATTCAGCCTAGTAAGTCTTTCCTTATAGTCCAGTCCTTCTAGGACTTTAATCAATTTAGTAGCTCGCCTTTGAACACTTTCGAGTTCACTGATGTCTTTTTTATACAATGGTGCCCAAAACTGAACACAATATTCCAGGTGCGGACGTACCAATGCCTTATACAGCGGCATGATTACATCAGAGTCCCATGTCTCAATTCCCCTTTTTATGCACGCTCGCATCTTACTTGCCTTTTTTACTGCGTTTTGACATTGTGTATGGTTATTAAGCCTATTATCAATGAATACCATCAAATCTTTTTCTAACTCTGTTTCCCCTAGGCGTTCCCCATTTAATATGTAGGATGCAAGTTTGTTTTTAGTCCCAAAATGCAGAACCTTGCATTTGTCTGTATTGAACCTCATTTTCCATTTAGACGCCCAGAGTTCAAGTTTAGATAGATCATTCTGCAAGGACTCCACATTCAATTCTGAATTAATTACCTTACACAGTTTAGTATCATCTGCAAAGATTGACTCTGTGCTTTCTAGGCCTATTTCTAGGTCATTGATAAACATGTTGAACAGTAGTGGTCCGAGTACGGACCCTTGTGGTATTCCGCTGTCTACTGGGGACCAGGTTGAGGACTTCCCGTTGACCACTACTTGCTGTACCCTGCTATCCAACCAGCTGCTTATCCATGTGCAAATAGTTTTTCCTAGGCCAAGCTCATTTAATTTGATAATCAGTCTCCTGTGAGGAACTGTATCGAAGGCTTTTGCAAAATCTAGGAAAACCACATCCACTGCTTTTCCTTGATCAAGATTATTGCTCACTTCCTTGTAGAAGCTAATTAAGTTAGTCTGACATGACCTGTCCCTCACAAACCCATGCTGGTTCTTGCTAATAATCCTAGCGGACTGTAGATACTCCTGTATGCTGTCCCTTAGAATTCCTTCCAATATTTTCCCCACTATAGATGTTAAACTAACTGGTCTGCAGTTTCCCGGAAGATTTTTGGATCCCTTTTTAAATAATGGCACTACCTCAGCTATACGCCAATCCTTCGGTACCATGCCTGATCTAATTGAACTCTTGAAAATCAAGTATAGGGGTCGTGCTAGTTGTGAACTAAGCTCCATAAGAACCCTCGGGTGAAGTCCATCAGGACCAGTTGATTTATTAATCTTAATTTTGCTTAGTCTCTCCCGGACTACTTCTTCGCTTAAACAAGTGTCTAACCATGAATCATTACTGTCACAATCTTCTATGTCTGTGACAATGGTGAGTAATTTTCGTGGCATTTAGGACTTTATCTCCTACTCTCTTAACATTTACAGGATCACATGACTTTAGCGATTTGAACCAACTTTCATTACTGCTGAAGTGACTTGTGTCTCCTGAGTCCATGTACCAGCAGTTTTACTGTTGACTGCTAAATTTAATACTGACTCATTCTTTCTATCACACTTGCACGATTAAGTATTGTACCACTTGGTACACTTGCACTACTGAGGCAATGAGAAGTGAAGATAACTTGCGCCAATTAAAAAGGTCCAGCGGAGGTTAGGAGTATGCAGCTTATGGAACTCAATCAATAAGTTCTTAGAAGATAGCAGAGCATAGTGGTTGGACCATAGTGTTCCATGCTCCAACCTTGAGGGTTAAATTTTTCCAAGATTCATATGAGTTTAGCCTGTTTTCACAGCTTGGAGATTTACTAAAGCTAAACATGGGGGCAAAAACACGATCAGAAAAGAAATAGATTGCCAAACATGCAAATAGAAGGAAAAAAAACATCAAATCAACTTGCAAGTACTGTCCATAGACAGGAATACAAGTCAGGGACTGACTAAGAATCATGTTTAGAAACATGATAGAACACAGTGCAAATTTGAAGCATAATAGAAGAAACAAAGCATACCATAGCAGGAGGACGTGCTTCATGGGGTTCCTTGGACAAAACATTAACCTACCACACACTAGTCAGCTCAGGTCGGTGATACCTTGTGAAGTGGGGAGCCCCCCAAAAGCCTCTCTTTCCCATGTATAGCCCAGGCTTGGGATGAAGCCCAGGGCTATCCTCCTCACCCCTGGTGGCAATGAGTGTGGGGTTGATGGTGTAATCATAGAATAAATATTGGACCCTATTCAGGTTGGATCGCTAATCTTGCTAAAAAGTAGTTGCTGACTGTGATCAAAAAGTTGCTGCCCAGAATTAGAGTAAAAACGCCCAATGTAGAAATTGTGAATGCATCGCACTGTCCGATCTGAACGTATAACCATACGCAAATACCAGAACATCAAAGAGTCTTTCTATCTGCGCCAGGCAACGTCATACACAATTCAGCATAGAGGTTGGAAGTGTTCATCGCTGACGTCAGAGATCCACCCGAAAAATGCCTTGACACGCCTGCGTTTTTGCAAACACACCCACAAAACGCCATGTTTCTGCCCCTAAATGCTGGATTACTGTCAATCAAAATGCAATTATTTTGATGCACAATACATACGCAGAAATATTCGCTAATAACAGGCACGCATGCGCAATGCGAACGCTGCACATGAGCAATCATTTGATAATTGGTTGGACTGCGTTTTCTCAAATTTTGTGATCCAACCTGAATGGGGTCCCTTGTCTGTTACAGTGGGATTACAGGTCCCAGCAAGCCTGCCCTACATGCCAGCACTTGTAGAACCACAAGTTCCAGCATGCTCGGGCACCTGTAGTCCTACTATGAAAGAAATATTTAAAAACACAAGAATCACATACTGATATGTTATTCCTTTATTTCACACTCACCTGCACCCACACTCACACTACTTGAATGCTGGAACTGTTCATTATATAAAAGCCATAATATATTAAAAATGGTTTATTGAGTATAATAAATATGAGTGTCTCTGAAAACCCTCAAGGGAGGCTTACGCTGTCACATTGCTTCCATGTTCAGACTTGGGGGTTAATTCAGACTCGATCGCTGCAGCGGCAGCGATCGCAGTCTGAATCCCTTTGTGGAGTGCGCAGGCAGAGGCGGGGGCGTGTCAATGTCTTTGTGGGGGCGGGCCGCGGTGGGTAGCTGCCTCTCAGTGCGCAGGAGCTGCGCTGGCAGGGAGCTACTCACTGGGTGCAAATTTAGCACATCTACGATCAGATCAGAATTACCCCCTTGGCCAACTAAATGTGCATGCACAGCATCAATGGAGGCTGACAGGGAGAGTAGCATGGAAATTACCAAAGAGCAGCCCATCTACATTCCAAAGCTTGGTAACCGAAAAAAATAGCAGCTGCATAGAAACCAATTAGAGCTGGTTGTGCGATCAGAAATAGAGGTATCTATTGAATATCTTGAATATCTGCTACGATCCCTCTCTAGACACATTCATGGGATTCTTGAAATTAGTGGATATCACCAAAAAACTGTTGTTTTGAGGGTATATCCCACAAATTTCTTTTGATAAATATGCCCCGCTATATTCTCATGAACATGCAAAAGAGTTTAGAGCAGATGGAGGCTGTACAACAATACGTTATCAAGTTTCCTTTGCTCCAAATTTTTTGTTCTTTAGAGGTGTATAATTACTCATGCACAGTCCACTAACCATCAAACCTGTACATAAACCATTGGGTTAGCATACAAATCCAAATCCGTCCCTTTATTCATTGGCAAATAGTTATGTTGTTATTGTACATGGATGTCTATCTGAGGCAGAGACGGATTTAGGGGGGGCTCTGGGGGTAAGTACCCCCGGGCCCCTTAGTCTGAGGGGGCCCTCTTGCCACCAGCCACAGATCGGATCTCTGTTACAGATCTGAACCACAGCTGTGAGTTTCTCCACAGGCACTGAGTGCCGTCGCTGGGCAACACTCAGCTAACCAATGGGGTGTGCAGCTGCAGCCTGCGGCTCCGTTACTGGCTGGAGTGCAGGCTGAAGGGGAAAATGGAGCAGCCTGTGGAGCAAGGTGGATGTGCTCCGAGGAGAGCAGAGAATCTCTCCCTCTACTCCTGTACTGTTTCTCTCACAGCCTGTCTTTATCAGCAGCAAGACACGTAAAACAGGCTGCACTGAACTTTTTCTTTGATGTTAAGAATTAAATTTGAGTTAAGGCTCCGGGTCATATATATATATATATATATATATATATATATATATACACACTGTATATATACACATATATATATATATATATATATATATGTATATATGTGTATATATATATATATATATATATATATATACTGTATATGTAAATGAATAGAGTGAATGCTGTGACAAATGTTAGAAATAAGCATCCATACACGGCTGACACATTTTTTTCAGATTGGTCAGTGTAACTATTATACATATATCAGTCGGACTCTAAAGATTAGTCTGTACTCATTCGTGCTGCATAAGCGGCTGGTGGATATGGTTTACTGCTACTTTGTAGAGAAAAAAGTATCCATTGCGGGATAACATAAGAAGTTTCATTTTGAAATAGAATGTGATTAGATATGTCCAATATAGAAGTAACAAATTGTAGTTACAGTCTTTTGAGCCTTGCTGGAGTGTTCCTTCTAAATAATTATTAATGGTCTGGGAGCACTGGTTACTTTCGGGTTTCTAATATAAAGAATATTTTAGGTCTGTCTGCTATACCTGTGTAATGAAAATGGTATTGAAATGAACTAAAAACTCTCACCATGTAACTAAGTTTTTATATTTATATATATTTAATTTTGTATATTGATCTTCCTGTATATTTATTTGGTCTGTTTTCAGATTTAAAAGTTTGTTATGCATATGTTGTTCTGTTAACTATGTAAACGAATGTCTGGTAATCAGCTGAATAAGCAGGTGTTCTAATTATCTGATGGCCGTGAATGGCTAATGCTCTAGAAGCTGAGTATATTAACACTGGGTGGCGTCTGGTGGGTCAGCCTCATGACGAAGTATCCTACGAAACGCGTTGAGGCAAGGCCTACCAGACGCTTGGTCTATCCTTGTGCACTGCACCTCTGACTGTTCCCTCGACTTGGTGTCCGGAAGGGTCACGGCTGATATCCTCAGCCGGCGACGCGGGTCTGAAGTCCTGGTCCTTGGACCGGGGTTTGCAGGTTTTGCCTTGGCTATATTACAATATATCATGTGGTATTCAGCCCACAGAGTGGGAAATTAAGGTACGAGTCTTTTCAATCGTTGTGAGCTGTACAGACCTACCTGTGTGAAATAAAATTAATTTATCTGCACTGTGAGCGCATTCTTCCTCTGCTTTTAGAAAATTTACTGTCTCCAGGAGTTCGGAGGCTCTTTTTGGAAGTTTGCTGCGGTACCCATCAGTGCCTGTGCTTTAGTTTGGAGCTTGATGCCCGTGGACTGATTATTTGAAATCAGCGCACCTGTACTACTGCTGTTTGGATATATATATATATATATATTTTTTTTTTAATATATATATAATTTGTATTATGGTCTTAATTTTAGACCTGACGGGCCCCCTGTCTTAAGTACCCCGGGCCCTCCGAAGTCTTAATCCATCTCTGATCTGAGGTATAAACTCAGTGTTCTTGCATAGGTGCGATTAATTTGTACATGCTCTGTGCTCCCCCAATTCTATCCCACAATGACATAATGATAAGTGTGCAGGTGTTGATATTGCAGAGTTACTGTATATAGACACACGCCAGTGTCTCAAACTATGAACAGTCCAGTTACATAAACAGTGGTGTATATAACATAACTTTAGCATGGTCTTCTTGGAAGATTTTTAATTAAAAGTTCCTTTACTGACAGCATGGGCCATAACAACAATCTCTCAGCTCACAAATATATGACAGCTGTGACTATCACAGATCTTGATGCTTTTCACACTTTTACATCTTGCAAAGTCTCTTTGACTATCTTGAAATTCTATTCATACCAATCAGACTTTAATTTTGGTTTCTGGATATCTTGAGGATCACTGACTGTAATCTTTGCAAATACTTTATTACACCTCTTAGGCCTATGCCAATATTTGATCTTGCAGAAGCTCTCCTCTGTGGTTGAACCTTCACGCTGACAGTCTCTGACTCAGATGTATCTTCAGTTGTTGGTATGACGAGTGACACATACAGTATTTGCTCAGCATATCAGTTTCAAACTTTTTTTCAACTTGTACTGTTTCTTTGGATATGACGTCTCTAGACTTGTCAAGCTTTTTACACTTTAGCTTGCATCTTCTTTCTTTAGAGATGTGCGGTGGACACTTTTCGGGTTTTGTGTTTTGGTTTTGGAATTGAGACCCACAGTCATGTTTTGGATCTGGCTTGGTCTTGCCAAACCCACCCTTTCGGGTTTTGGTTTTGGATCTGGATGATTTTTGAAAAAACATAAAAACAGCTAAAATCACAGAATTTGGGGGTAATTTTGATCCTACAGTATTATTAACCTCAATAACATTCATTTCCACTCATTTCCAGTCTATTCTGAACACCTCATATAGTTTTTAGGCCAAAAGGTTGCACTGAGGTCGCTGGATGACTAAGCTAAGTGACACAAGTGGACGGCACAAACACCAGGCCCATTTAGGAGTGGCACTGCAGTGGCAGACAGGATGGCAGTTTTAAAAAATAGGCCCCAAAGAGCACATCATGCAAAGAATAAAAAGAGGTGCAAGACGGAATTGTCTTGGAAATATGTTGTTTAAACAGGGCATGCACAGTTTAATTAACCCATCATTTCAGCGACAGGTGGTCCACCTTGAAAAAGCTCGCCAAGTTCTCCGAATCATAGCTAGCTACAAACATACCACCTCCTTCTTTGATGACTTTTCACATTATGAGATGAAGCAAGAGGAAGAGGACAGTGGGGGTAATTCAGATCTGATCGTAGCAGCAAATTTGTTAGCAGTTGGGAAAAAACACGTGCACTGCAGGGTGGGCAGATATAACATGTGCAGAGAGAGTTAGATTTGGGTAGGGTGTGTTCAAACAGAAATCTAAATTGCAGTGTAGAAATAAAGCAGCCAGTATTTTCCCTGCACAGAAACAAAATGACCCACCCAAATCTAAATCTCCCTGCAAATGTTATATCTGCTACACCTGCAGTGCACATGGTTTTGCCCAACTGCTAACAAATTTGCTGCTATGCACAGCATACAGGGCCAGTGTGCTTTTATTTTCACAATTGCACCCCTGAATTTTTACAGCATACAAGACTGGGCCAGCACCCCTTTATTTTCACAGCATACAGGACCAGTGTGCTTTTATTTTAGCAGCTGCACCCCTGTATTTTCACAGCATACAGGACTAGTGTGCTTTTATTTTAACAACTGCACCCCTGTATTTTTACAGCATACAGGACCAGTGTACTTTTATTTTAACAACTGCACCCCTGAATTTTTACAGCATACAGGGCCAGTGTACTTTTATTTTAACAGCACCCCTGAATTTTTACAGCATACAGGGCCAGTGTAATATTATTTTAACAGCAGTACCCCTGTATTTTAACAGCATACAGGACCAATGTACTTTTATTTTAACAACTGAACCCCTGAATTTTTACAGCATACAAGACTGGGCCAGCACCCCTGTATTTTCACAGCATACAGGGCCAGTGTGCTTTTATTTTCACAATTGCACCCTGAATTTTTACAGCATACAAGACTGGGCCAGCACCCCTATAATTTTCATAGCATACAGGACCAGTGTGCTTTTATTTTAGCATCTGCACCCCTGTATTTTAACAGCATACAGGAATAGTGTGCTTTTATTTTAACAACTGCACCCCTGTATTTTTACAGCATACAGGACCAGTGTACTTTTATTTTAACAACTGCACCCCTGAATTTTTACAGCATACAGGGCCAGTGTACTTTTATTTTAACAGCACCCCTGAATTTTTACAGCATACAGGGCCAATGTAATATTATTTTAACAGCAGCACCCCTGTATTTTAACAGCATACAGGACCAGTGTACTTTTATTTTAACAACTGAACCCCTGAATTTTTACAGCATACAAGACTGGGCCAGCACCCCTGTATTTTTACAGCATACAGGGCCAGTGTGCTTTTATTTTCACAATTGCACCCCTGAATTTTTACAGCATACACGACTGGGCCAGCACCCCTAAATCTTCACAGCATACAGGACTAGTGTGCTTTTATTTTAGCAGCTGCACCCCTGTATTTTCACAGCATACAGGACCAGTGTGCTTTTATTTTAACATCAGCACCCCTGTATTTTTACAGCATACAGAACCAGTGTGCTTTTATTTTAATAACTGCACCCCTGTATTTTTACAGCATACAGGACCAGTGTACTTTTATTTTAACAACAGCACCCCTGAATTTTTACAGCATACAGGGCCAGTGTAATATTATTTTAACAGCAGCACCCCTGTATTTTAACAGCATACAGGACCAGTGTACTTTTATTTTAACATTTGCACTGCTGAATTTTTACAGCACAGAAGACTGGGCCATCACCCCTGTATTTTCACAGCATACAGGACCAGTGTGCTTTTATTTTAATAACTGCAGCCCTGTATTTTTACAGCATACAGGACCAGTGTACTTTAATTTTAACAACAGCACCCATGAATTTTAACAGCATACAGGACCAGTGTACTTTTATTTTAACATTTGCACTGCTGAATTTTTACAGCAAAGAAGACTGGGCCAGCACCCCTGTATTTTCACAGCATACAGGACCAGTGTGCTTTTATTTTAATAACTGCACCCCTGTATTTTTACAGCATACAGGACCAATGTGCTTTTATTTTAACAACAGCACCCCTGAATTTTTACAGTATACAGGAGGACAGTGCCCCTACCCCCTGTACAACACAGTGACTGCCAGGACAGCAACAACACACATGTACAGCTGCAGCACCCCTAACAGCATATGAAACACCAGTGACAGCCAGGACAGCACCCCTAACAGCACAGGTACACCACAGTGACAGGAGCAGCACCGCTACAGAGCACGCACTGACCCCACCCGACGCCACTACCCACAGGGAGACAGAGGTCTGTCTCCCTCAGTCTCCAAGTCCGGAGTGAAAATGTCGGCTACGCGCGGCTGTTTATATGGAATCCAAAACCTGTGAGATCCAACAGCGGGATGATGATGTTTTGCCTCATTCTGGTTTCCGAGTCTGGCGGGAAGACCCGAGCTGGACTCGGATCTGGGCTTGGAGCATGATATTCGGGGAAGGGGGGGGGTTCAAAGCTTGGAGATCCGAACCCTCATCTCTATGTAATAGTGCTGTGTATCAAGGACATACAATTTCTGACACCTTGGGGTATATTTACTAAAGGTCAATATTGATTTTCAGTCAATTTTGCAAATCAGAGATTTACTACAGTCAAAACCAACTGAAAAACTGACTTTAGAATACAATAGACCATCAAACACAATGGTACTTTTCCATTGATGCCTATACAAAGCTCTCTTTTTTTAACAGTTGGACTCAAAATCAACTAAAAATCTAAAAAATAATAGACCGACCAGAAACAGGTCTGTTTAACTTCTAAAACATGATGAATTGGCTGAAAGGTTATTATGGGGTCTATTCAATGCATGTCGGATCCTTTCCGATGGAAAGGATCCGACAATGCAGTATTCAATTTGCAACCAAAACCGACAGGTTTTGGCCGTTCTCGACAATGTCAATCCAACTTTTTTTAAAGTCAGATAGACATTGTTGAAAACGGGACTAAAAGCTGTCTGATTTGGCTGCAAATCCGACAAAACACGTGTCCGCCGATCCACGTGTTTTCCCAACCTGTCAGTAAAACGGCAGCCCCATTGAATAGGTTGAATCACGATTCGACCTAAAAAAGTTGAAAACTGCTGTCTTTCCGACAAGACGGCATTTCCGACTATAATGGAATACACCCCAATGATGCCAATAAAAGATAAATGACGAATGCTATGGGGTATTCAATTGTAGTCGGAAGCTGTTGTCTTGTTGGAGAGATGGCAGTTTCCGGGTTTTTTAGGTCAGAAACTTTTCCGACTTATTCAATTCCTCAGCTTTTTTTCCAACAAGTCGACAATTCCGACTTGTCGGAAAACATTTGGATCGGCGGATTAGCCGAGGATCTACGTGTTTTATCGGATTCCGCGGGCAAATCTGAATGGCTTTGGCCCCGTTTCCGAGAATGTCAATCTGACTTTAAAAAAAAACATTGTCGGGAACAGCCAAATTCTGTCGGATTTGGACTCTCATTGAATACTGCATTGTCGGATCCTTTCCGTCGGATCCTTTTCTTGTCGGAAAGGATCCGTTGGATCCTTTTCTTGTCGGAAAGGATCCGACAAGCATTGAATACTCTCCTATGCTGATGTTTCTGCAAATGAGTGAATCTGTGGCTCCGGTGTCTCTGTTCAGGCTGCCATGCTGCATGGTAGATGTGTTTTCTGATTCCTATGTTTTGGTTTTGGATCTGGGGCCTGTATTAACTTTGTGTTTTGGTTGTTGTTGTTTTTCAAAAACCGTCCTCACGTGTTTTGGTTTTGGATTTAGATTTTTTCCAAAAATTAATAAAACAGATAAAATCACATAATTTTTGTCTGTTTTTGTTCCTATATTATTATTAACCTCAATAAAATTATTTTCCAGTCATTTCCACTCAATTTTGACAACCTCACTGCTCACAATATTGTTCACCAACATAGGCCAAAGACAAGCAACAGAGCAGCGGCGCAAACACACAGCAGTTATTTCTGTTTAAAAATGCTCTGCAAATGAGTAATGTATTAGCAATAACCAATCAAAGCAACTACTTTTAATAGAAAACAATACAACACAGAAATTTACTAAGAATCGTGTGTGAAATATCATTGCTCAAAATTAACAGTAGTTAACAAACAGCAAAGAGATAAAAAGCTAAATCTTGTGTAAAATAGTAGCAACAGCAGACATGGATGCCCCAGACACAAGTGCACATGTCCACCTCAGATACCTATTCTCAGTGCCAAATCTATACCTCCCTCCTGTGGGCCCTGGGCCACTGATGACTGGCAATCTGTGCCCATGTTAAGCCCTGATCAATCAGTCTTTTGTTGAGCAGCTCCCCAAAATTTCTTCAACCATAAAAACAGTGTTCCATGCCTGCATGATACAGTGTGGGGTACAGTATGCAATACATTGGGACAATGTTAAATATTGAATGGGTTACAGAGCGGGACACAAACAGAGCAGGTCAGATACAGTGTGGGTCAGATACAGTGTGGGTCAGATACAGTGTGGGTCAGATACAGTGAAAGTTACAGTTCGGGTTGGAACAATGCGGGTTGGATACAGTGCAGGTTAAAGTGCATGTTGGATACAGTACAGGTTACACTACAGGTTGGATCAGTGCCGTAACTAGGCATTTTAGCGCTGTGTGCAAGAAATGACATTGGCGCCCCCCCCCCCCCCCCGTACAAGATAGGCGCAGTGCGCGCCGCAGGCGCGTGAAAAAAAATATAGGGGCGTGGCTTCACGGGAAGGGGCGTGGCAACAAAATAATAGCAATTCACACTACGGTGCACAGTAGTCTCCATTATTCAAATTACGCTGCACAGTAGCGCCACTACACCAGGTAGAGCCCCTTTTATACATTACAATAGACAGCGTCCCCCTTTTTACACATTGCGGCAGCCAGTCCCCCTTTTTACACATTGCGGCAGCCAGTCCCCCTTTTTACACATTGCGGCAGCCAGTCCCCCTTTTTACACATTGCGGCAGCCAGGACCCCTTTTTACACATTACGGCAGCCAGTCCCCCTTTTTATACATTGCGGCAGCCAGTCCCACTTTTTACACATTGCGGCAGCCAGGACCCCTTTTTACACATTACGGCAGCCAGTCCCCCTTTTTACACATTGCGGCAGCCAGGACCCCTTTTTACACATTGCGGCAGCCAGGACCCCTTTTTACACATTACGGCAGCCAGTCCCCCTTTTTACACATTGCGGCAGCCAGGACCCCTTTTTACACATTGCGGCAGCCAGGCCCCCTTTTTACACATTGCGGCAGCCGGGACCACTTTTTACACATTGCGGCAGCCGGAACCACTTTTTACACATTGCGGCAGCCGGGACCACTTTTTACACATTGCGGCAGCCGGGACCACTTTTTACACATTGCGGCAGACGGGACCCCTTTTTACACATTGCGGCAGATGGGACCCCTTTTTACACATTGCGGCAGACGGGACCCCTTTTTACACATTGCGGCAGATGGGACCCCTTTTTACACATTGCAGCAGATGGGACCCCTTTTTACACATTGCAGGAGAGAGAGAGAGAGAGAGAGAGAGAGAGACAGACATACTTACCTTCTCCCCGCTGACAGGCTCCTCGTGCAGCTTCCTCTCCGTGCAGTGTGAAGTCAGTTGAGAAGGAGGAGGAGGGAGGGGGGAGCAGAGAGCCGCAGCAGCGCTATTTGATTGGTAGTAAGCGCTGCTGCAGCATCCCCCTCTCCTTCTGTATTGGCTGCCTGGCGCTGCTGTGGATGCTGGGATGCATCCACAGCAGCGCCAGGCAGCCAATACAGAAGGAGAGGGGGATGCTGCAGCAGCGCTTACTACCAATCAAATAGCGCTGCTGCGGCTCTCTGCTCCCCCTCCCTCCTCCTCCGCTGCCCAGCGCTCCTGTCTTCTCTCCTCCAGCGCGGCGCACGGCGCAGTCACAGAGGCGGCATGTAATGAGTCAATTTGACTCATTACATGCCGCTGGCCGTGCGCCCCCAGGGCAACTGCGCTGTGTGCCAAGCCCCCTTGGCACACACGTAGTTACGGCCCTGGGTTGGATACAGTGTGGGACACCCAGTGTGGATTGGATACAGTTCAGGTCAGATACAGTGCAGGCTACAGTGCAGGTTGGATACAGTGCGGGACACACTGCGGGTCAGATACATGCAGGATACAGTGCGGCTTACAAAGCAGGTCAGGTACAGTGCGAGTTGGACGCAATATGGGTCAGATACAGTGCGGTTTACAGTGCAGGATGGATACAGTGCAAGTTGAATATAGTGCGGGTTACAGTGCAGGTTGGATACAGTGCAGGTCAGATACAGGTACAGTGCAGGTTGATACAGCGCCGGTTACAGTTTGGGTCGGATACAGTGTGGGTCGGATACACTGCTGGTAGACATGATAGCTGTAGTAGCGCACTCACTGAGATAGCAGGCAAGAGGGTCCCCTGAATGGTAAATGCCCCAGGTGGTGGCTGTGTGGATGATGTTGGTCCAAGCGCTGCAGTGTACACAGCACTTCTCTCAGTGCTTGCTATGGCTGATTTGTGTGTCTCTGCAGTGCAACACATTCTCAGCTAGCACAATCACAGGTGCAATTGCCATGGGGTCCATCAATGAAACAGGCTAGATATTAATAATACTGTAAATGCTCTGTGACAGGTCCAAATGAAATGATTTTAGCTGTCTTTATACATTTGTTTTTTAAAACAGGTTTATTTGTGTTTATATATATATATATACTGTATATACATATACATACATACATACATTTATATGATGACCAATAAATGGAAAAAAAGAAAAAAGAAAATTACATACATGTCAAATTGGCAACTGCATATAAATAATGCTTAAATAGAGGAACCTAGGTACTGTGAGGCCAGGTCAAGGCAATAGCCAGGGGCCTGGTAGAGGGAAAATATTATATATCAACATATAAAACCAGGGGTGTCAATAGGAAGCATAGGTTAAGCTTATGGTACCAATTTGGAGTATATAAAAAAAAAGGAGATAGAAAAATAATGAGAATGATAGATATAAAAAAAATAAGAGGATGAAAGAACAAAGGGGGAAAGAAGTAAACATTAAGAGAGGGCATGAAGAAAATGGAAGAAACAGAAAGAGGTAGAGGCCTAATCCGGGTCCATATTATATACAAAGAGAAAAAATAGTGTGTAGTATAGAAGGCTACTTCTAGTAAGAATTAGGAAAAAAATATATCGGTATCACAGTAAAAGGTCTGAAATGCTCGATGGGGGGGGGGGGTTCTTTGGGGGATATTATTATTGCATATAAACCAATCACACCAAGTGGTAAGGAACTTATGGGTGGTGTTGTGAAGGTAAGCTGAAATTTTCTCCATGGCTGCCACATGCCTGATTTTATTCAAGAGTTGGTGACGGGAAGGAGGTTCGACACATTTCCATTGCTTAGCAATTAAACAACGAGCCACATTCAAGATCTGTATAGAAAGTTTGTCTGCACACTTACTTACATCCTTCAGTGGAAAGCCAAGGAGAAAAGACCAGGGCGATTTGGTTATTTGCATCTTAAGAACTTCAGAAAGTAAATGGGAGACGTAGTCCCAGAATTGTACAATCTTAGGACAAGTCCACCAGATATGTAAATAGGGGCCTTCTTCGCCATGTAAATGTCAAATTGCTTTCTAGCAAATATTTAAAATGCCCGCTCTAATATATATTGTGGATGCCCGCGCATCTTATTACCATGTGCTATGAATGTGCGCTATACATCGCAAAACACTGCATCCCATAAGAGAAAAAACATCTGAGTTCCAAAGCTCATTGATGTATATATTTGTTATTAAAATGATATGTATTCAATATATCACAATGTACAGTATATATACATAGTTACATGGTTACAATTTACACAGGAAGCAGGAATCCATACAGTTACAGGCCAGCATACAATACCATTCCCTCAATGCATCCTCCGCTCCATATATCTCTCTCTCTCAGCAAATAAATACAGGAACTGGGCAGACAGCATCTCGAACAGCACCCAGGGAAAAAGAACAGAGAGCTCTCTTGTGTCTGCAATCAGCTATGTACTATGTAGTTTGGGGGAGTGCATAGACTAGTCTAGGGGAGGGAACTTTCTCATTCATGATGAGTCACTGGTCAGTTCATATGCAAGCAAGGTCCAGCCTTGATGGTGTAATCACAGGAGATAGCCACTGGCTCCAGGCTACAATCATGCTGTCTTCCAGGAAATCCATTGTTCTAATAAGAGTGACCTTAGTCATACATTTAATCATATCTACTTGTTGCAATGAGCTACAACTTAATAACAGGCATCAAATTGATATACACATTAATCTGGTTGCTTTAATATCAAACACAACATGTCCATCTTGCTTAGTTCCAATGAGACACATACATGACGTTACTCCATTATAGAATTTTAAAACATTATGATGTCTGGCGCTTGATATGTTCAAATTATGTGCTGTATGAAATATGTGTCAAATCTATCTCTGTGGCATGTCTGTGTAAATGCGTATGTTACCATATATTGCTGTGCTCACTGTGCGTATTTGCAGGTATATGCAATTGCGGTCGAATCCTGGCTGGAATTTGACTGTTTTTGGATTCAACACAATTCGACAATCGAATTCCGGCCACTGGGACCTGAATTCGACATATTCCATAAAAAAGGGATTCGACAGTCCCGCTGTTGAAAAACGGACCAATTGACGAATAGTGTGCGTCCTGGATTCGACTTCATGGACGGCACAAAAGTGTTAAAAAAAAACCTGAAAAAAATTGCGTGGGGTCCCCCTCCTAAGCATAACCAGCCTCGGGCTCTTTGAGCCGGTCCTGGTTGTAAAAATATGGGGGGGGGGGAAATTACAGGGGATCCCCCGTATTTTAACAACCAGCAACGGGCTCTGCGTCTGGTCCTGGTGCCAAAAATATGGGGGACAAAACACGTAGGGGTCCCCCGTATTTTTAACACCAGCACCGGGCTCCACTAGCTAGAGAAATAATGCCACAGCCAGGGGACACTTTTATACTGGTGCCGGCGGCCGTGGCATTAAATCCCCAACTAGTCACCCCTGACCGGGGTACCCTGGAGGAGTGGAGACCCCTTAAATCAAGGGGTCCCCCCCTCCAGCCACCCAAGGGCCAGGGGTGAATTCCGAGGCTGTCCCCCCCATCCAAGGGTGGCGGATGGGAGGCTGATAGCCAAGTGTCAGAAAAAAGGATATTGTTTTTTGTAGCAGAACTACAAGTCCCAGCAAGCCTCCCCCGCAAGCTGGTACTTGGAGAACCACAAGTACCAACATGTGGGGAAAACAGGCCCGCTCATACCTGTAGTTCTACTACTAAAAAATACTCAAAAAAAAACAGTACACACACACCGTGACAGTATAACTTACATACATGCACACCGACATACATACATACTTACCTTTGTTGACACAAGGCTCGGTCCCCTTCTCCACATAAAATCCACGTGGTACCTGTAAATAAAATTATACTCACAACAATCAGGGGTAGAACTGTCCTCTTCAGAGTTTGTAATCTACGTACTTGGCAAAATAAAAAAACGCAAAACACGGACCACGCACTGAAAGGGGTCCCATGTTTACACATGGGACCCCTTTCCCCGACTGCCGGGACCCCCTGTGACTGCTGTCAAAGAGGGTCCCTTCAGCCAATCAGGGAGCGCCACATCGTGGCACTCTTCTGATTGGATGCGCGCATCTGAGCTGTCAGACGACGCACTCGAGATACAATGGAGCGCATAGGCGCTCCATTATATTCAATGGTGGGAACTTTGCGGTCAGCGGTTGACCGCGAGTAACCTCGAGGTCAACCGCTGACCGCAAAGTTCCCACCATTGAATATAATGGAGCGCCTATGCGATATGCGCCGCCTGACAGCTCAGACGCGCACAGCCAATTAGGAGAGTGCCACGACGTGGCGCTCCCTGATTGGCTCAAGGGACCCTCTTTGACAGCAGTCACGGGGGGTCCCGGCAGTCGGGGAAAGGGGTCCCATGTGTAAACATGGGACCCCTTTCAGTGCGTGGTCCGTGTTTTGCGTTTTTTTATTTTGCCACGTATGTGGATTACAAACTAAGAAGAGGACCGATCTACACTGGATTGTTGTGAGTATAATTTTATTTACCAGTACCCCGTGGATTCTACGTGTAGAAGGGGACCGAGCCTCGTGTCAATATAGGTAAGTATGTATGTATGTATGTATGTCGGTGTGCATGTATGTAATAAACAGGGCCGGTTCTTAGTCTTGTGTGCGCCCCGGGCAAAATATGGGGGCGTGGCTTCAAATGGGGGCGTGGTCACGACGCTGAAAGAAAAATAAAAATAAAGAAAAAGTATACTTACCATCCACGTTCCTGATCCAGACCGCTGCAGACCCCCATCCGCCGGCGGCACCGCTCTTCTCCTCTCTTCGATCTATGGGAGAGACGTTATTACGTCTCTCCCATAGAACAGCATAGACACTAGAGGTCAATTATGACCCCTAGTCTCTGTGCCACTATGCTGTGCGGTGCGCGATGACGTCATCGCGCATCGCACAGCAAAGGTCCTCTACATGAAGGGAAACTAGACCGTAGCGTCTAGTTTCCCTTCATGGAGAGGACCTGTGCGGTGCGCGATGACGTCATCGCGCACCGCACAACTAAGGTCCTCTCAATGAAGGGAAACTAGACGCTACGCGTCTGGTTCCCTTCAAAGCGGGGGGGCACAGCAGGGCACTGCGGGGGGCACAGTGGCGGATCTTGCCCTGGTGCGGCGCCCTCCGGACGGCGCCGGCGCCCTCCGGAAGGCGGCGCCCCGGGCAAAAGTACCGCTTGCACGTGGCAAGAACCGCCACTGGTAATAAAGTTATACTGTCATGGTGTGTGTGTACTGTTTTTATTTGGGTATTTTTTTGTAGTAGAACTACAGGTACCAGCGGGCCCGTTTCCCCCCCACATGCTGGTACTTGTGGTTCTCCAAGTACCAGCTTGCGGGGGAGGATTGCTGGGACTTGTAATTCTGCTACAAAAAACAATATTCTTTTTTTTTAGACTTGGCTATCAGCCTCCCATCCGCCGCCCTTGGATGGGGGGGGCAGCCTCGGGCTTCACCCCTGGCCCTCGGGTGGCTGGAGGGGGGGACCCCTTGATTTATGGGGTCCCCCCCTCCAGGGTACCCCGGCCAGGGGTGACTAGTTGGGGATTTAATGCCACGGCCGCAGGGACCGGTATAAAATTGTCCCCCAGCTGTGGCATTATCTCTTTAGCTAGTGGAGCCCGGTGCTGGTGTTAAAAATACGGGGTACCCCTACGACTTTTGTCCCCCATATTTTTGGCACCAGGACCAGACACAGAGCCCGGTACTGGCTGTTAAAATACGGGGGATCCCCTGTCATTTCCCCCCCCCCCCCCCCGTATTTTGCAACCAGGACCGGTTCAAAGAGCCCGAGGCTGGTTATGCTTAGGAGGGGAACCCCACGCTATTTTTTTCAGGAATTTTAACCCATTCCCACCCCTTCCCACTGAAAAACATGCACTGATCTCTCCTATATTTTTTAGCCACTAAAAAATTGATTTTAAAAAATCAATTAAATAATACTTGCGGCTCCTAAATAGACAAACCAAGTAGATAATCCCTTCTAATATAAATAGATATGCCATTAGCAATCAAAAAAACATGTTTTTAAATTTTTTTATTAGATCACGACAGCAAAATGAGGCGGAATGCAATTGACGAAATGACTGTCGAAAAGCACTGTTGTCGAATCGACATTCTTCAATTGAATATACTTTTGTCGAAAAGCCACATTTTTACCATTGCAGACATGTCGAATTTGAGAAATGTTGAATTGCCAAAAGTCGAATCTGAAACGGCAGGTTTTTTGTCGAAAAGTACTGTATTGCATTGTTGAATCCAATTCGACAGTTTTTTTTTGTTGAAAATGCCCCGTTTTTCAACATTTGCGGCAATTTGACCGCAATTGCATATGGCCCATAATGTGTGGAGTCTGTATGTTCTCTCTATGTAATATTTTTGACTTCGACAGTCCACCCTTTGGCAGTAAACAAAAACTGCCATCAGTTATTAACATAAGAAAAAATATTTCAGACAATAATCGGTGACCTAGACACACGTATGTATTCATTTTGCAAATCAGACACTTGACTATATTTGGGGAAGACAGGGAGGAGGACGACACATCCTCTATATGCACTCGGCGGTCACGGGACCACTGGTTGGGTGTGGGACAACATTCAACCTATAGAGTATGCTGGGACAGTGCTTTAACCTATAATGTCTGATTTGGATGAACATTTCACACATTCATGTACCTACGTCTTTGTACACTGATGTTCGGAATCTATTGAGGTTCTGCTGGGTAGATGAAGAAAGCACAAACAAATCGTGAAAGTGACATAAAATTTTCATAATCATTTTCTGAATATTGTTTCCATTTCTGGAACGTATTCTAGGTCTGTTTCATCATTGAACAAGGGTCATAAGTACTGTCCTTCCTAAATAACATAAACCTTCGGAGTTCGGGGAGAGCCACTCATAAACCTTTCTTTCACACATATTAATGAGCTCTTTATCTGCTATGTGTGAATAGCCATTGTCTGATTCTTCCTGATTACCTCACAATTTCCTGAAATTGGTGAGATTTCAACATACCAAGGATTTATCTATGGTACTGGTGGATCTTAAGACTAGGGGGTCTAGTTATATTATATTCTTTGTTCACCGGTCCCCTCCCCCTTCCGTGTAATTCAAGTACCTCAGCTAACTTTAAAAAAAAATATGGCACTAATCCTGCATCTTTTCGTCTTAGACGTGCCTGTGAGCACATCCAACATTCCGTTTGGTTTAAGGCCTTACCCACTAGTGAGTGGTAATCTGGGATGTCTGTCACCTTATTGCTAGACTGACATCTCTGGATGTTCTCATCTTCAAATATGGGGTCACAATAACTACAAAATACAGTATTCCTCAGACAATAGCCTATCACGTTACCTCCGAACTCCGTAACTACTAGACCTTTGATTTTTCTCTGGCTTTAACAAACTGATCGGCTAATCCTGGGAACCTATAAGGAAATCACTCCTTCCTCCAGAACCAGTTCCATTCCCACACTCGACTCCTCATGAAAAAAATACCTCGCAAAAATAGAATGTCCTGAAAAAAAAATGTTTGTCAGCGGGAAAATAAAAATAAAAATAAAGAACAAAACAAATCTTGTCCATAGCAAATCAATTACAACGACTGGTCTTTCTGTAATCCTTTAGTACGCTCAGGTAGTGTTCAACAGTGCCGCCTCTCAGTCTTCACGGAACAGACTCTCTGGTGATACATTTGCGATCTCACTCCATTTACAATTTTCCTTCCGGACTACCGACTTTCCTGCAATGGGAATCGTGGACCCAAGTCTCTCTCTCGGCTACTTTCACTGGGATAGTGCTGTAAACAAAACTTGGTATGTTCCTTCCCACCTGTTTATTAGGCAACCTGAGCATAAGAACAATCACACAGTCTCTTGGTTCACAATTAAGACAGTATTTGGCATACCAGGAATCAACAGTTTCAAGTTCTTTTGTCAAGTTCTCAAATGCTGGCTCATCTCGATGAGGTACTGTACTGTCACCTCATTGGTGTATTTCTGATCATTGTGCGGATCAATCATGACATGAGGTTGTCTTCCAAAAAACAAAAAAACAAAAACAAAAACAAAAAATTCAAAGAGGGTGATTCGTTAAGTGAAGATCTGGTAGTGGTTCCGATGCTACATAATACTAGTGGCAGTGTCTATGATCACAATAGTCCAATTTCAAGCTTTGCTCCTACTCCTAAGTGTACCATTATCTGCACACAAATTTCTGCGCAATTTTTTTCTTTGCAGTAAACACAGCAGCATCCGTGGCGGCAGGAAATGCCTCTACCCAGTTTGAGAAAACATCAGTGCACACCAATACATAACAATAATTCCTAAAGGGTGTTAACTGTACGAAGTCGATTTGTATTACCTGAAAAGGTCCGTCTGCAGGAGTGATATGGGATGGCTCTGTTGGTATTGCCTTACCAATATTCTTCCTCAAGCAAGTAAGACATGTCATTGCTTTCTTACTTGCATGAGAAGAGAACCCTGGGGCACTCCAGTAGGCTCTTACCAGCTTGCACATACCTTCTTTACCTAGATGAGTCAGACCGTGTGCCGCCTCAGCTAGGCTTGGGAGATATGCTCTGGGGGCCACTGGCTTACCGTGTCCATCTGTCCAAAGTCCTGAGGACTCCTGACCATACCCCTTCGACTTCCAGACCTCCTTTTCCTGTAGGGAACACAAATTTGTATCTTAATTTAACTGTTGTGTGTTTACAATGTAGAGTACCATGAGCATAACTCAAAAAAAAAACCATCTCTAGAGGAGGGAAAGAAGAAGAAAATGAAAAAGAAAATGTCAAGTTTGCCATTCACCAACAGGCATATCAGTGTCTATACAAAATTTCCCTTCACCAGTATTCTCATCCTTCCTCCACCCTTTGTGCATGACAAGGCACACTGCAGTAATACTGGTGTTATCGTGCTGGTGAGATATACTGGGTTCGGGCAGAACTCTGAAGGACCAATTAGGCATGTAGTGTTTGAACTGTACTCGGGTCCATGTATTGTACCACCCTGTGTGAACGCAAAAGATTAAGAGGAAACTGTAGAGAAACAGAATAAAGGTTGGTGACAGATGAGTTTGTAGGGTAAAGAAGATTTTATAAAAATTTGACAACTGGATTGGGCACTATGGGGAAGTGATTCTCTACTTGGTCTACTCTCCTTAAAAAAAATCTGTGTTTGTTGTATCGCTATTGGGACTATCACAGCCATCAATCCAGTGTCCTGTCCATCCTAAGTTCATAGGGAACCCGGTATCTGTGAGATAATTTCCTCTACCTGTGATGGACATGAATCTAGAACAGTGAAATGTAACATTAGTTTCCGTGGGTACTTCCTGAGCGGGAATACATTGTGGGGTATATTTACTAAGGTCCCGATTTTGACCGAGATGACGATTTTTCTTCAAAGTGTCATGTCGGGAATTTACTAAGCAAAAATCTCGGCAGTGATGAGGGCATTCGTAATATTTTGGAAGTCCTAGGAAAAAATTACGAATCAATACACCATCGGTCAAATACGCCTGCAATTTGGTAGAAATCGGTAATTTACTAAAAAGTGCAAATCACAAACACTGCCGACAATAGCCAAACACTGCCGTGCTGAAATACAATTCATTAAAAAGTGCTAAAAAAAACCAGACCTGCTTTTTTATCCCGTGTTTGGATAGGCATGCACGGATCCATGAGATCCGTGCATGTTTATCAGTGGGAAGGGGATGGGAAAGTGTTATTTAAAAAAAAAAAATGCGTGGGGTCCCCCCTCCTAAGCAAAACCAGCCTCGGGCTCTTTAAGCCGGTCCTGGTTGCAAAAATATGGGGAAAAAATGATAGGGGTTCCCCCAAATTTAAACAACCAGCACCAGGATTTGCGCCTGGTCCTGGTTCCAAAAATATGGGGGACAAAAAGCGTAGGGGTCCCCCGTATTTCTGAAACCAGCACCGGGCTCCACTAGCCAGAAACATAATGCCACAGCCGGGGGACACTTTTATATAGGTCCCGGCGGCCCTGGCATTACATAACCAACTAGTCACCCCTGGCCGAGGTACCCTGGAGGAGTGGGGACCCCTTCAATCAAGGGGTCCCCCCCCTCCAGCCACCCAAGGACCAGGGGTGAAGCCCGAGGCTGTCCCCCCCATCCAAGGGCTGCGGATGGGAGGCTGATAGCCGTTTTGTAAAAAAATGAATATTGTTTTTAGTAGCAGTACTACAAGTCCCAGCAAGCCTCCCCTGCAAGCTGGTACTTGGAGAACCACAAGTACCAGCATGCGGTGGAAAACCGGTCCCGCTGGTACCTGTAGTACTACCACTAAAAAAATACCCCAATAAAAACATAAGACACACACCTTGAAAGTAAAACTTTAATGCATACATCCACACCTCCATATACACATACTTACCTATGTTCACACGAGGGTCGGTCCTCTTCTCCATGTAGAATCCATGGTGTACCTGTGGAAAAAATTATACTCACAAAATCCAGTGTAGAAGGCTCCTCTTGTAATCCATTTGTAATCCAGGTACTTGGCAAAAAAAAAAAAAACAACGGATACCCGACCTCGCACTGAAAGGGGCCCCATGTTTTCACATGGGACTCCTTTCCCCCGAATGCCAGAAACCCCCTCTGACTTATGTCTAAGAGCCAAGAGGGTTCCATCAGCCAATCAGGGATCGCCACATTGTGGCACCCTCCTGATTGGCTGTGTGCTCCTGTAGTGTATGACAGGCAGCACCCGGCAATGTTACAATGTAGCGCCTATGCGCTCCATTATAACCAATGGTGGGAACTTTGTGGTCAGCGGTGAGGTTACTTTCGGTCAACCGCTGACCACAAAGTTCCCACCATTGGTTACAATGGAGCGCATAGGCGCTACATTGTAACACTGCCGTGTGCTGCCTGTCATACAGTACAGGAGCACACAGCCAATCAGGAGGGTGCCACAATGTGGCGCTCCCTGATTGGCTGATGGAACCCTCTTAGACATAAGTCAGAGGGGGTTTCTGGCATTCGGGGAAAGGGGTCCCATGTGAAAACATGGGGTCCCTTTCAGTGCGAGGTCGGGTATCCATTTTTTTTTCCCGCCAAGTACCTGGATTACAAATGGATTACAAGAAGAGCCTTCTACACTGGATTTTGTGAGTATAATTTTTTCCACAGGTACACCATGGATTCTACATGGAGAAGAGGACCGACCCTCGTGTGAACATAGGTAAGTATGTGTATATGGAGGTGTGGTTGTATGCATTAAAGTTTTACTTTCAAGGTGTGTGTCTTATGTTTTTATTGGGGTATTTTTTTAGTAGTAGTACTACAGGTACCAGCGGGACTGGTTTTCCACCGCATGCTGGTACTTGTGGTTCTCCAAGTACCAGCTTGCGGGGGAGGCTAGCTGGGACTTGTAGTACTGCTACTAAAAACAATATTCATTTTTTTACAAAATCGCTATCAGCCTCCCATCCGCAGCCCTTGGATGGGGGGGACAGCCTCGGGCTTCACCCCTGGTCCTTGGGTGGCTGGAGGGGGGGACCCCTTGATTGAAGGGGTCCCCACTCCTCCAGGGTACCCCGGCCAGGGGTGACTAGTTGGTTATGTAATGCCAGGGCCGCCGGGACCTATATAAAAGTGTCCCCCGGCTGTGGCATTATGTTTCTGGCTAGTGGAGCCCGGTGCTGGTTTCAGAAATACGGGGGACCCCTACGCTTTTTGTCCCCCATATTTTTGGAACCAGGACCAGGCGCAGAGCCCGGTGCTGGTTGTTTAAATATGGGGGAACCCCTATCATTTTTTTTCTCCATATTTTTGCAACCAGGACCGGCTCAAAGAGCCCGAGGCTGGTTATGCTTAGGAGGGAGGACCCCACGCAATTTTTTTTTTAAATTTAACACTGATTTAATTTTTAGCAAAGGTGCACAATGAAGCCCAGCACGGATCTCTCAGATCCGGCCGAGATTCATTGTATTAAAGTCGGCAGTGTTTTACAAGTCACTCACGTAAAACACTGCCAAAAAAAACGAATGACATCGACATCGGTAAAACCGAAAATGCAGAATACGACAGCTTAGTAAATTAGTCGTACTAAATTCAAAAAGTTGCAATTTTACACTTTTGATGTCAATCGTGATTGAACTTTGACCTCAAACGGAAAAATACGAATTTTAGTAAATATACCCCTATATGTATATCTTATCTAACAAAGCTCCTGTTAAGTTAATCAGGGGCCATTTCTGCTAGGAAAATGAAGCAAAAGTTTAGAGACCCCATCTTAACCCCAGCAAGTTTTGTCAAAGGGTAATGTTGCATTTATTTTGTTCTTCCCATTAGCCGAATCTGTGTTTTCTATATGGCTTGTGATTCCTTACTATATGTCCCTTGGTCCAGTCTATGTGTTTAATAATGTGGCTTGTGTTTTCTGTCTAGGGGGTCTATATTGACTATGTGTCCTACTACTCCTACAATCTCTGGCAAAATGCCCTTCCTTCCTACAAGTGTAACATATTATTGACCTTGACTTACCATTAGGGGCTTTCCTGTATGTGCCAGTATACTTACCGTCCTCAACCTCTCCTCCTGTTGTTCTCTGCGCCTAGCAATATTCTTGTGATGTTCAATAGCGCACTCTCTAAGATTAGCTACTATGACCCCTTTCCAATTTGGCAAAGAAGTCTGCACCCTGACCCTCAATGCCTTATTGAGCCCGTCCATTAGCACAGAGACAGCGACCTCCCATTTGCCGAATTAGTGTTTACCAGTGGTCTTATCCAGATGGAGAGTTTTCTATTACTGCAAAAGACAAAAAAAAAAAATTAACAAGCTTCTAGGAATGCGAAGTATTCATTCAATCCTTCTCATCCCGTATTAAGGGTCTGTACATGGTCCAACAAACATTTCCGAGCTCATCTTGACTAGGGGCATTACTAGGAATGAATACTTCTTATATGGTAACTAAAAGAAATACCCGGGGGTTACCCTGTCTCTGTCCGCTTTCCTACTGGCAAATACTAATGTGCGGACAGGTTTTTCTCCATTTCTGACGTTACTTTCTTGATTTTTATTTAATTTTGGGTTTTACTATATATGTACACGAATGATACCATACTTACCAGTTCCACTGGTCTCAGCCACTTCCCCCGCAGGCTACTGCTCTTCTTTTACCGGTTGGATACTCCTCTGAGTGCATGAGAAATGGCTGAAACCAATCAGGTCGCCTTCTCCTCCTAAATAAAACTTCAACATTCATTAGTACATATATAGGTTACAGTCATATTTTTCATATTTTTATTATTTTCTATAGTTTGTATGCTGGCCGTAACTGCATCCACATCTACATATGGCGGTGTACTTGCTTTCTCTTTTTCTTCCTACTTGTTTATTGTTGCTACAAGTTCAAACAGTTCTTATATTTCCATTCTTGTCTTATATGACTTTAGTTAGAAATACCACCTGCAATGCCTTAGGATCAAACTCACCAACCCCAGGGAATGATGCCATATCTTCAGCAGTCATACGTACCCATTCATTGCAAAAAGCCTCCATGTGTGAACCATATTTCTCACACATAATAAACCTTGCTGGCCCTTTTTGCCTCAATTTTCCAGCCTGAACCCTGCATACTGAACATCTCTCACTTGAGCAACTGGCTCCCATATTTGTGGGTCTTGTCTTCTCGGCCGTTCCCACAAACACCAAAATACTCAATGCAAGCAGACGGTGAAAGTTACTCGAGCGCCTTTCACTCGCTCTCGCCCATGCTGGTCAGTACAACGATACACTGTCGATAGTGGATCGCAATGTACCCAACTTAGGGCTCCTATAAGACCTTACAGCACCGTAACTTCTTTCGGTGGAGGTCCTGTTGGAATATTTTCCTGGGAGAGGCAGCGAAAAATTCCTTTTCGGTATCTTTCCACTGGAATTTTTGTAGGGTGAAAAACCGAGAAATTAGATAACTATTGTTCACCCTTTCCAGTGGAAGCCCACCAGGGAGATTTCCCGACGTTATCAAAGAAAAACTCCTTTGTCTATACAATCACGTCTGTGTATGCTTTTCCACAGCACATATGACACAATGGTATCACGTTGTGCTGTGTAGAACACACGGACGTGCGATTAAATCGCACAGCCTATAGATACTAGTTATCTATATGCCCTACGATTGCTGTAGACCACCTAGAAAACCTAGACCACTCTAGACCACCTAGATTTGGGACACCTAGACCACCTAGATCACCTACACCACCTAGTTCTGATCACACAAGGTAGTGAACCCTATGCCACCGTGCCTCTACTAACCCAGTGTTTCCACGGGACCCGAATTTCCGGGGTTCAGCTCCACTCACTCAAATACACCTTGTTTTTCTTTTCTGTACAGAAAATTCCACTCCCCTAGGTTAATGGTTTTAACCCAGGGCAGTACCATTTAAACAAAGTCTTCCACTAATCTGCTTTTGAAATCAGTTATGTGCTATTAAATGTATACTATCCCGCCTTTAATTGAACAATTATCGTGTGATTTGTACTTAGCGTCCGTAATCCTATGCAACCTTGCGTAAACACGTGACCGTGCGTGCCTTTTACACCCGTGTGCAACCCTGTACTTTGTCTGTACCACGTGTACAAAAGTGCGTCCGCAATAAAACAAACCACACAGTCTCTATAAATATGAGCAATAAAAGCTACTATCGCTTATAAACACAACACCCAGTTTTTTCTGAATAAACCTTTAACGACTAGGCCAGAACTGCGTTTCATGTCTCTATAATTACTCCCTTAAATACATTTATTTCAAATTTATCTATATAGCAAACAAATGTATCTGATTTCACACAGATCTTTAATGACTGCAATAACCTATGATTTAAATGCTATGATTCAGATTGGATAGCTATCTTGCAGAACATACACTGATATAAATATACACATAATTATAATAATATTATATATATATATACACACACACACACACACACACACACACACACACACACACACACTATATACTGCACTTCTATGAAACCCTTCATATGTATTTGTGGGCACACTGAATGACTAGTTCCTCTCAGGGCCTCTAATTTGCACATCAAATATATTTGCCTTGCCTATAGTAAAAAAAAAGTAGTCACACAAGTTAATTTGCATTTCAATGGCTATACTCCACAAGTCTTGGAAGGAAAGAAAGAAAAAAACAAACTCGTTTTTTCCCCCTTTTTCTATCTGTGTGCAACCCCCCACTTGATGTAAGGTTATTATACACAGACAAGAAGGAAAAAAAAAACATTCACTTATCTCACCATTTACTCTCACTAGGCCCAATTGAAACTATTTGTAATTGATTATGGCATGGGTTAAATAAATTCATTGGTAACTCATAAATGGTGCTGAATTTGTAGATATGTGGAAACTTTGACAAAGGAAACTAATTGTTCTGAGCAGAATGAAAATCAGCCATTTAGAAAGTGACCTTCCTAAAATGGCCACTGCTCCTACCCCTTCCACATCCATGAGGTTTACACAAGATGGTGGACAGGCCATGTGGTTAGTCCACAATGGAGGACAGACCATGTGGCTCCTTTGTCACAAAGGAATCACACCCTATACAGGCACCAATGTTACTTTAGGCCTGAGTTTAAAAATATACACATTTTCTCAGCATGCTAACACAGCTATATCATGGCTATGCAGCAGCTTTTAAATGTATTTTAAATATACTTAACAGATAAACAATCCAATCTGAATCAAACACAGTATGACTTATTTGAACTTTGTTTTGCAACAATAAAAATACGTTTTATCATTTTAAATATTGTGAGAAACACATTGTCTCTTGACTTTCATATCAGCGGCTTACTGGTAACACAACAGAACACGTGGATGTGATTCGTCAGCATGTCGCGATGCGTCCATCGTTAGCCGGTCGATCACAGCCGCGTTTGTAATGTACAGTGCATCATTAAGAATGTGATATCGCAGACGCAGCCCCATCTGTAAATGTAAAATTGCTTTCTAACAAATATTTAAAATGCACGCTCTAATATATATTGTGGATGCCAGCGCATTTTATTACCATGTGCTATGAATGTGCGCAATACATTGCAAAACACTGCATCCCATAAGAGAAAATAATACACTCACACATTATCTGAGTTCCAAAGCTCACTGATGTATATATTTGTTATTAAAAGGATATGTATTCAATATATCACAATGTACAGTATATATACATAGTTACATGGTTACAATTTACACAGAAAGCAGGAATCCATACAGTTACAGGCCAGCATACAATACCATTCCCTCAATGCATCCTCCGCTCCATCTATCTCTCTCTCTCTCAGCAAATAAATACAGGAACTGGGCAGACAGCATTCCGAACAGCACCCAGGGAAAAAGAACAGAGAGCTCTCTTGTGTCTGCAATCAGCTATGTACTATGTAGTTTGGGGGAGTGCACAGACTAGTCTAGGGGAGGGATCTTTCTCGTTCATGATGAGTCACTGGTCAGTTCATATGCAAGCAAGGTCCAGCCTTGATGGTGTAATCACAGGAGATAGCCACTGGCTCCAGGCTGCAATCATGCTGTCTTCCAGGAAATCCATTGTTCTAATAAGAGTGACCTTAGCTTTCATACATTTAATCATATCTACTTGTTGCAATGAGCTACAACTTAATAACAGGCATCAAATTGAAATACACATTAATCTGGTTGCTTTAATATCAAACACGACATGTCCATCTTGCTTAGTTCCAATGAGACACATACATGACGTTACTCCATTATATAATTTTAAAACATTATGCTGTCTAGCACTTGATATGTTTAAATTATGTGCTGTATGAAATATGTGTCAAATCTATCTCTGTGGCACATCTGTGTAAATGCGTATGTTACCATATATTGCTGTGCTCACTGCGCGTATTTGCAAGTATAGCGACTCATAATGTGTGGAGTCTGTATGTTCTCTCTATGTAATATTTTTGACTTCGACAGCCACAACCTCTCCAACATTGATCTGAGGCAGACCCATACATTTTACGTAGACGCGAAGGTACTAAGTACCATCTGTAATAGATTTTATAAGCATTTTATTTAATTGAAGAGGCGATAGAGGCTTAAGAGACCCTCTTACGTATGATGGTCCAAAACTCACTATCTGGTAGATTGCCCAGATCTTTTATCCATTGGAGCTCATGATTGGGAGTGTCTGGGACCTTAATATGGAGTAGATAATTGTACAATGCCGAGATGACCCTCTTACGAAGAGGATAATTTAAGCTTAGAGACTCAATCAGGGTCAGTGGTCTGGTGACCGAACCAACAGCTAGGGAGTCAAAAAAGTGGCGAATTTGGATGTATATGAAGTAGTTGATAGAGGCCAGATTATATTTGCTTTGTAAAGAATCCAGGGATGCACAACGGTCTGAATCAAGTAGATCAAATACGACCCTAATACCCAGTGCCGTAACTAGACATTCTAGCGCTGTGTGCAAGAAACAGCATCAGTGCCCCCCCTATTTAAAATAGGGGCAGTACGTGCCATAGGCACGTGCCAACAATATAGGGGTGTAGCACAAAATAATACCAGTTCATATTACGCTGCACAGTAGTCTCCATTATTCAAATTATGCCACACAGTAGCACCACTACACCAGGTAGAGCCCCTGTCAGACATTATGATAGGCAGAGTTCCCTTTTTATACATGATGGCAGAGTCCCCTTTTTACACATTATGGTACGCAGAGTCCCCCTTTTTTACACATTATGGCAGGCAGAGTCCCCTTTTTTACACATCACAGCAGCAGAGTCCCCCTTTTACACAGTACGGCAGGCACAGTTTCCCTTTTACACAGTACGCCAGAAACAGTTCCCCTTTTTACACATTACGGCAGGCAGAGTCCCATTTTTACACCTTACGGCAGGCAGAGTCCCCTTTTTACACAGTACAGCAGGCAGAGTCCCCTTTTTATACAGTACGGCAGACATAGTCCCCTTTTCAGACATTACGGCAGACAGATACATACCTCCTAACATGACCCCCTCCAGGAGGGACACAATGCTCTGCTTCTGCACTTTTCTCTTAATTTATGATTGTCGGCACCTGTTTTAAACAGGTTAATGGATAAGAAAGGTGTTTCAGCACAGGTGATGGCACTCATAAATGAAGAGGGAAGTCCAGGACCAGAGCATTCTGTCCCTCCTGGAGAGGGTCATGTTGGGAGGTGTGCATATATAGTTATCAGCCACATATACTCTCTCTCTCTCTCTCTCTCTCTCTGCACCCCGGCACTCTCCCCTGTCAGTTCCTCTGCTCACCTTCTCATGCAGCTGCCACTGCCGGACCTGCCTCTGTGTGCGGGAGCCAGAGTGTGGGTGCATGATCCGTGCACTCCAGGGGTCATAAAGTGGGTGCCAAGCAGCCTGCCTCTGCTTGTGGGAACCGGGCAGCCTGCCTCTGTGTGCGCGAGCCAGGCAGCCTGCATGTGGGAGCCCGGAAGCTGGAGGTTAGGAGACAGGGGCGAGGGAGCGGAGCTCAGGAGGCGGGAGCTGGCAGCGGGGGTCAGGAGACAGGTGCCGGGCAGCGAAGCTCGGGAGATGTGTAGAGAAATCTGTATCCACAATATGATTTCGGAGCTGATTATTTAACAGGAAATGTACCAGAGTTTTTCAGATATTTTCAAATTAGTTTGTGAACTCTAAATCCTTTGGCAGATATAAAGGGGGTACACACGGAGAGAAGTATGCTTAATTTCTAAGCAATCTGCCTAGATTGCTTAGAAATTGAGCATGGATCTTTCAGTGTGTACAGGGCCTTACAGACAGGGAGATGTGTGCTAAGCGAACTGCAGCGCAATGTGTGCTGAGCAAGGGGGGGGCGCTCATTTCACCCAGTGGGTGAAATGAGCGATGTGCTAGATTGTGCCTGCATGCAGGCCAATCTAGTAGATAGCTCACTTCACCGTTGGGTGAAATAAGCGTCCCCCCCTCGCTCAGCACACATTGCGCTGCGTGCTGAGTGGGGGGAGAGATGTGTGCTGTGCAGTCTGTGATAGATCGCTCCGCACACATCTCCCCATGTGTACCCCCCTTTACTCTTCACAAGTTATTATGAAGAACTGAGGATTCTATATTTCATAGAGTACAATAATAGAAATATAATAAGTATTCTACTATTCATGTGATCAATGTATTCATTCTTATATAGCAGTATCAAAATGGCTGCCACTGTCAAAATGGCTTGCTTCTTTCTAAGCACTTAAATTAATATTAGATGTACTCCAAGTAATAAAATAATGTGTGTAGAATGAATGTGGTACAGTGAAAATAATAATGCGCATTACACAATTCCATCAGTTAAAATTCCTGACTGCAGCATCAACCATTATGTCCACTCTGCATGTTCTTGGATCAATGGTCTCCTTTTCCTGTGCCTTGGACTAGCCACTCTTATTATGTGACGGGAAGGGAAGCGCAGGCTATTTAGAGGATGTACAGTCTTCATAGATGCTTTACAATATATATGCATCTAATACCTTGCACTGCCTGCCTGTTGCCCTTTGAACCCATTTAAACGTCAATATTTTTCAAGGTTAGAGGGCAGCTGGGATAGATACCAAACAAATTTAACATTTTAGTTATGTGTGTCTAGGGAAAACGTTAAGCTACTCTAGATCACCTCATAGATGGAGGCACTTTCAATACTAGAGGAGTATGGCTATATTCAGAACCACTTTCCATCTTCTATATGTAATTATTTCTATGCCTTACCTAGATCTACAGCATGTGGAAGAAAGTATATTTCACTACATTATTATTGTTTTCTAAAATGTTTTATCCAATGTAAGTTACAGTTTACGTGTAGCTTAATTCTTACTGGTGTATTGTAATATATATACAAGTTTATCAAGACAATTCCATATTGTTGACAGCTCAAGTATGCACAAAACAACATTTCGTTTGTCTCCGTACTGTAATGAAACACTTGTTCTCCTTTTATGAAATACATGCCTGTAGGCATCAGTGGAATTCTTAGAGGGCGAACATTAGGGGAAAAGCTTATATATTCATACATATGACCAAAGTAACAAGAGTAATCACACTTTGGGGGGAATGTAATAGGGTATGAGAATCAGGAAGTGAGCAATTTTGTGAGAGTTTGCCTGTTTTTTTAAGTGGAAATCATTTACATGCCAAAACCAGGTTGATTTTGCCATGTAAATGACTGCCACTTGTAAAAAAAACAGGCAAACTCTCACAAATTTGCTCACTTCCGGATTCTCACACTCTATTACAACCCCCCCCCCCCCTTTTCTGTCTGGCTGTCTATAGCTGGCCATACATTAGGACGACCAGCATCCGATCCAATTCCTCACACAATTTCCCTTCAATCCCCCCATGGAACCCATCGCACATGATTTGGCTTTTTTTTTTTTGCATAAGATGAATCATACGATCTATTGTATGATCGTATTCCTCACCTAGCATGTGATCACTAAAAAAAAAGTCCTTTAAAATGCACGCACAATATTGGTGGCGTTGTCCGATGTCACAAATCCCCAGGAGAGTCCAATTGGGGTAAGCCATTCTGCAATGATGTTCCTCAGTTTCCGTAAGAGGTTGTCAGCTGTGTGCCTCTTATGGAAAGCGGTGATACAAAGCATAGCCTGCGTAGGAACGAGTTGGCATTTGCGATATGCTGCTACTGGTGCCGCCGCTGCTGTTCTTGCTGCGGGAGGCAATACATCTACCCAGTGGGCTGTCACAGTCATATAGTCCTGAGTCTGCCCTGCTCCACTTGTCCACATGTCCGTGGTTAAGTGGACATTGGGTACAACTGCATTTTTTAGGACACCGGTGACTCTTTTTCTGACGTCTGTGTACATTCTTGGTATCGCCTGCCTAGAGAAATGGAACCTAGATGGTATTTGGTACCGGGGACACAGTACCTCAATCAATTCTCTAGTTCCCTGTGAATTAACGGTGGATACCGGAAACAAGTTTAACACCACCCAGGCTGCCAAGGCCTGAGTTATCCACTTTGCAGCAGAATGACTGCTGTGATATTTCATCTTCCTCGCAAAGGACTGTTGGACAGTCAATTGCTTACTGGAAGTAGTACAAGTGGTCTTCCGACTTCCCCTCTGGGATGACGATCGACTCCCAGCAGCAACAACAGCAGCGCCAGCAGCAGTAGGTGTTACACTCAAGGATGCATCGGAGGAATCCCAGGCAGGAGAGGACTCGTCAGACTTGACAGTGACATGGCCTGCAGGACTATTGGCTTTCCTGTCTAGGGAGGAAATTGACACTGAGGGAGTTGGTGGTGTGGTTTGCAGGAGCTTGGTTACAAGAGGAAGGGATTTAGTTGTCAGTGGACTGCTTCCGCTGTCACCCAAAGTTTTTGAACTTGTCAATGACTTCTGATGAATGTGCTCCAGGTGACGTATAAGGAAGGATGTTCCTAGGTGGTTAACGTCCTTACCCCTACTTATTGCAGCTTGACAAAGGCAACACGCGGCTTGACAAATGTTGTCCGCATTTCTGTTAACATAATTCCACACCGATGAGGTGATTTTTTTTGTAATTTGACCAGGCATGTAAATGGCCATATTCGTCCCATGGACAACAGGTGTCTCCCCGGGTGCCTGACTTAAACAAACCACCTCACTATCAGCATCCTCCTTGTCAATTTCCTCCTCAGCACTAGCAACACCCATATCCTCATCCTGGTGTACTTCAACTTGACTATCAGGAACTGGACTGTGGGTGCTCCTTCCAGCACTTGCAGTGGGCGTGCAAATGGTGGAAGGCGCCACCTCTTCCCGTCCAGTGTTGGGAAGGTCAGGCATCGCAACCAACACAATTGGACTCTCCTTGGGGATTTGTGATTTAGAAGAACGCACAGTTCTTTGCTGTGCTTTTGCCAGCTTAAGTCTTTTCATTTTTCTAGCGAGAGGATGAGTGCTTCCATCCTCATGTGAATCTGAACCACTAGCCATGAACATAGGCCAGGGCCTCAGCCGTTCCTTGCCACTCCGTGTCGTAAATGGCATATTGGCAAGTTTATGCTTCTCATCAGATGCTTTTAATTTTGATTTTTGGGTCATTTTACTGAACTTTTGTTTTTTGGATTTTACATGCTCTCTACTATGACATTGGGCATCGGCCTTTGCAGATGACGTTGATGGCATTTCATCATCTCGGCCATGACTAGTGGCAGCAGCTTCAGCACAAGGTGGAAGTGGATCTTGATCTTTCCCTATTTTACCCTCCACATTTTTGTTCTCTATTATTTGATGTGAGGAATTATATGCCAGTAATATATCAATAGCAATGGCCTACTGTACCGCACTGCTATATATTATATACTGGTGGTCAGCAAAATTCTGCACTGTCCTCCTACTATATATACTGCACACAACTAAAATGCACCACAGGTATGTATGGATAGTATACTTGACGACACAGAGGTAGGTAGAGCAGTGGACTACTGTACCGTACTGCTATATATTATATACTGGTGGTCAGCAAAATTCTGCACTGTTCTCCTACTATATATACTGCACACAACTAAAATGCACCACAGGTATGGATGGATAGTATACTTGACGACACAGAGGTAGGTAGAGCAGTGGACTACTGTACCGTACTGCTATATATATTATATACTGGTGGTCAGCAAAATTCTGCACTGTCCTCCTACTATATATACTGCGCACAACTAAAATGCACTACAGGTATGGATGGATAGTATACTTGACGACACAGAGGTAGGTAGAGCAGTGGCCTACTGTACCGTACTGCTATATATTATATACTGGTGGTCAGCAAAATTCTGCACTGTCCTCCTACTATATATACTGTGTACAACTAAAATGCACCACAGGTATGGATGGATAGTATACTTGACGACACAGAGGTAGGCAGAGCAGTGGCTTACTGTACCGCACTGCTATATATTATATACTGGTGGTCAGCAAAATTTTGCACTGTCCTCCTACTATATATACTGCGCACAACTAAAATGCACCACAGGTATGGATGGATAGTATACTTGACGACACAGAGGTAGGTAGAGCAGTGGACTACTGTACCGTACTGCTATATAATACTGGTGGTCACTGGTCAGCACAATTCTGCACTGTCCTCCTACTATATACTACAATGCAGCACAGATATGGAGCATTTTTCAGGCAAAGAACATAGATATTTTCAGCACACTGAGCACAGATATTTGCAAGCACACCGAGCACAGATATTTGCAGAACACTGGAGCACAGATATTTGCAGAACACTGGAGCACAGATATTTGCAGCACACTGAGCACAGAAACTAAGAGAATGCTTCACATCCTCTCCCTATCATCTCCAATGCACGAGTGAAAATGGCGACGACGCACGGATCCTTATATAGAATACGAATCTCGCGAGAATCCGACAGCGGGATGATGACGTTCGGGCGCGCTCGGGTTAACCGAGCAAGGCGGGAGGATCCGAGTGTGCCTCGGAACCGTGTAAAATGGGTGAAGTTCAGGGGGGGTGGGGGGGTTCGGTTTCCGAGGAACCGAACCCGCTCATCACTACTAATCAGCTGTTAAAAAAAAAAAAAAAAAAAAAAAAAGTTTTTTTTTAATTTCTATTTTTTCCTCACAGAAATGAGAAAATGGAGAAAGGAAATGAAATCTTACATGGACATTTTCATTTTAAATCTCTACCAGATGGCAGAGTTGATAAAACTAAAGTTATTTGTAACCACTGCAAAGTTGAATTTTCTTATCACCGGAGTACTTTGAGCCTGAAGTATCACTTAAATGCAATACACACCGTTTATGCCAGCAAATAACCCACGCAAACAAACAGTGGAGGGAGGCTTCGGCAGACTACGTTGGATACAGCGTATGGGAGAAGTATAGATGAATAAAAGCTAGAAAAGCTAACAAATAACATAGCGAAGTGGATAGCTACAAACTGCAGGCCAATTAGTATTGTGGAAGATGTCGGTCTGAGGAACGTTCTTAGGATCGCAATGAATGACAGCACGTATGAGCTTCCCTCAAGACGCACCATCACAAGAAGGTCTCCTGACCACCAGCATTCTCAGTGCCGGCCAATTAGTATTGTGGAAGATGTCGGTCTGAGGAACGTTCTTAGGATCGCAATGAATGACAGCACGTATGAGCTTCCCTCAAGACGCACCATCACAAGAAGGTCTCCTGAACACCAGCATTCTCAGTGCCAGCCTCCCTTACCCAACGAAATGGGTTTGATTTTTTTTTTGCTGTTGCAGGTATGTGACTGAACTTCTGGGAGGAGAAAAGTATGTTTCATGCTCTGTGGTTCTGCCTGCTTTTTGCCATCTTTTTAGGGTCATGGAGAGTTCAGATGATGACCCTGCCTATGTGGTCAAATTTAAGTCTACATTCAGAACAGACCTGGAGACACGCAAGGAAAATGCCAACATTGCATATCTGAAGATTGCTACAGCATTGGACCCTAGATTCAAGGACCTCAAGTGTATACCCAGAGCTGAGAGGGGAGAGGTGTGGGCCTTAATCACCAACTTACTCAAGGAACAGAGGTTTGTTGCAGAGAAACCTGTGGAAGCAAAAACATCACAGCCACCAAATAAAAAGTTAGCCCTATTGGCTGCTTCATCAGAGTCTGATTCTGAACAGGAGGAAAATTCAGTTGAGAACAGTGTGCGTTGATACATAGTGAAGCCCACCATCAGTACAGAATCCTGTTCATTAGAGTGGTGGTCCAAACATGCAGGCTCACACAGCAGGCTGACCTCCATTGCTGGTCATATTGTACAGAAGAAGAGAGTTTCTTTATCTGAAAATGTAAATAACCTTGTGTGTCTTAGCAACTGGCTTGGTGCAGAGGAGTAAATAGGTTACACACCTAAAATATATCTGTCCAATCTGTCTGGCGGGAACAAAAATCTTGGAATGTATGAGAGCAAATGACAAATCAACCATTTCCTCCCAAGCACTGGAAAACAGACAATGGTCATTCAGAAAAATGTATTACATCGGTTAGATTATATAATACATTTCTCCAAACAATTGTTTTTGTCTGTTTTCCAGTGTTTGGGAGCAAATGGTTGATTGTCATTTGCTCTCATACATTACCAGATTTTTGCTCGACCACTTCACCTCACTCTAACAGGGACACTTGCTACTGAACATAGGAGCAGATGTACTAAAGGGGGGTACTCACGGGAGAGATGTGCGCTGAGCGATCTTAACACAGACCGCTCAGCACACATCTCTCTCCCCGCTCAGCACAGCGCGATGTGCTGAGCGAGGGGGAAAGCCGACGGGGGGCCGCTCACTTCACACAACGGTGAAGTGAGCGACACGCTAGATTGAGCCTGCATGCAGGCTCAATCTAGCACCGGCGATAGCAATGCGCGGGGTTCCGCATCGCTATCGCTGGGGGGCATACACACGGCAGATCCGTGCTTAAAATCTAAGCAATCTAGAAAGATTGCTTAGATTTTAAGCACGGATCTCTCTGCGTGTGCCCCCCTTAAGTCTGGAGAAGGGACAAAGAACTGATAAAGCAGTGATAAGTGCAAGGTGATAACACACCAGCCAGTCAGCTCCTAACTGTCATTTTTCAAATCCATAATGATTGACTGGTGCGTTATCACTGTCAGGATTCTGATTTTGTCTGTTCCCGGAGAGGGCACTAGTGGGTCAGTGTTGGAATGACATATGAAGCGTGGAGACTGAATAAAGTCCTGCGCATATGCGCTGATGTTTAATAAACACAAAAGGTCACAGAACAATGATATAATAATAAATAGTACGTAGCATTGGTAGTAGCAGAACTGAAATGATAAACGGTAACTGAATCCAAGGCACTAATAAAAAGTCTCGGGCAACACAAATATATATTGGTGACAAGTTGATGGCAGAAGGCAGAAGGTTTAAAGCAAATAAAGTCACTGGTAACACAAACGTGAAATAACTTGATAAATGCAAATGGTTTGGAAAACAGAACTCCGGTAATACTTGTAAAAGCACACAGTCTCTAACATAAAAGTTCTTTAGCCAAGCAAGGCCCAGGCAGGAGACAGTCCTAACTCAGCATGCTTGTTAAGTGCTGGATGCAATGCACAGAATGGAATGCTGGTAATAAGGTGCACAAGTTAGGCAATGAATAACACCTGAGGAGAGTCTCTTACTGCTGATGAACCGTGGCAGGCTGTGGCTGGAGTCTGGAACAAGCAGGAGAAATACAGAATGATGAATGGAAGGATGCTGGTACTTGTTGTTACACAGGAACACTGGAACACGGAAACAACTTGGAAATGCCAGAAATAGGAGATCACTGGAAACAGGGGATTGCAGACTGAAACTGGAAACGGAACTGGAATGGAACTGCTGGAACCTGTAGTTCCACAGGTCCAATACACTGGGGAATCTCTGCAGACAGAGGACTGCAAACAGGAGCCACCTGTTCACAAAATGTAACATGTTGTCCAAGGCGATGAGACTGAGCCAGGAACTGGAGTTTATACCCCTTGGTCTGTGATGATTGGATGTTGCATCTGTGAGAACACACCCCGCTGGATTGGGTGTTCAGATCAGCTGTGAGTTAGCTGAAGCACTGTGTACTCCAGGCTGCAGTAGACTGAAAACTGGAACTGAACTGAACTGCTGGAACCTGTAGTTCCACAGTAGTGATGCGATGGAGAATGCAGATTCCTGACAATCACCTTGCTTTTATCACTTCTTTATCCCTTCTCCAGGCTTAATACATCTGCCCCATAGACCAGTGATCGCTAACCTTGACACTCCAACTGTTGTTGAACTACACATCCCAGCATGCCCTGCATCAGTTTTAGCATGGACAAATAACAAGACTGTAGCAGGGCATGCTGGGATATGTAGTTCAACAACAGCTGGAGTGTCAAGGTTAGCCATCACTGCCACAGACTGTTTATGCTTCTCGCTGATAAATAAAAATTAAAAAAATCCTACTGGTATCTGTTCATAAAAACAAAAGAAAACAGATTTAGATTTATAAATGTTAACATTACATTAATGTTATTGCACTGTTGTTCATATAGAAGTACTAAAAGTGCGCAATACACCACTTTTGAATTCATTATTGACTTTTGTGCCTAACAATACGAAAATCCTGCGATTAATCGCGATTAAAAATTTTAATCGTAGCCCAGCACTATTACCAAGGCCATACTACTGATTATACGTATATGTATGAGTTGAATACATTTAAGCAACGAGAGTTCTTGTTATCTAACTTATTGAACCATCCTTATATATTTATTTTTATTAAACTGGTTTTATTTTCAGATAATGTACTGGCTATTTGTCATATAACACTTTCACAGATTAAGCAATCCATACATTTTCCTTATTTCCAATACCAGTTCAATTATAGGACTTTGTAGAGCCTATTTGGTGAGCTGCTATATAGTCATGTGTATTCAGTTCATTTATTTAGCCAAAAATAAATACACAGCCTTTTTTTTCTCTTAGAAACATCTTCAGTTTACACTGTCCTAGTATAATATGTCACAGCACACTGGTAAAGGTCTGCACACTTCGTAGACTATGAGTCTTGGCTCAAATCACAATTTTCTAAATTGGTTCTACAGATAGAAACCTTGTTGGAATTTTGTGCTGCCTTATAACGGGATGCGGTCAGGATGCCGCCGGACGGAATCCCGGCGGTCGAAATACCGACGCCGGAATCCCGACCGCCACAATCCCGACCGCCACAATCCCGACATATTCTCCCTCCGTGGGTGTCCACGACACCCATAGAGGGAGAATATAATAGTGTGCCGAGCGTAGCGAGGCACCGTGCCCGCAGCGTGGCGAGCGAAGCGAGCCCGCAAGGGGCTTCGTTCCGCTCACCACCCCTGTCGGGATTGTGTGGTCGGGATTCCGGCGTCGGTATTTCGACTGCCGGGATTCCGACCGGCGGCATTTAGTACTGATCCCCTTATAACTAATGGCTGTTTCTTGGTAGAGATTGTATTGGCTTCCTTTTCTTTTTATTGGTTATCTATTCCACTAGATTATTATTAATGTGAAATAACAAATGGGAAGAAATGATGTACGCTGGCTGTGAATGGAAGTCTAATGAGTCTGCTTCCTGTGCCCTGCGGTGCTGTGTGGCTTCAACAGGAGAGGCACAAATTCAACAGAAGAGTTCTCCAACAGGTAAATGAAGGTAAAGGGGTGTAGGGTTGGATGGGTAGGAAATGGTAGGTAATACTAAGGTTTAAGGGGGGGGGGGGGGGTAAGGATTTAATGAATTAATGGGGTTAATTAGGATTAAGAGATTTTTTTTTATGAGACTTAGTGATGCAATTAGGAGTTTAATGCTGTCTGTAGTATATGGTGGTCACCAATGCTGTTGGTAGTATATGGTGGACATATAGTTAATGGATGACTGCTATCCACTGGGACAAGCGCTGTGATGAGTCTTTGCCCCTGGTAACAGAAAGGCTAGCTCCACCACTGCATACAAAGGCTCATCATAGCTGATTCGGTGTCCTGACACAAAGTGATGTGGGATCACACAAAGGGATAAAGAAACTGCCAAAGGGTGTTTGGCGGAAAAAGACCCAAATGTATTGTGCCTTAATAAGAGATAAAGTGGAGTCGGATAAAAAGTGATAAATGACCAGCCAACCAGATCCTAATATATTTCAAACACAGCCTGTGACATGGCAGTTAGGAAACTGATTGGCTGGTCATTGATAACTCTTTATGTGTCTTTATCTGTCTCCACTTTATCTCTTGTTAAGGCTTAATACATTTGGGCCAAAGTCCACCAATGTGGTGCATGGATGTATCCCGTTGGATGTTGTAGGGGACACGTCTCCTGAAGTTTTCTGCAGAATATCAGCTAAACCTTTTAACTCATAGAATAAATTTTTTTTATAGATCTGGAATTTAATTACAAAATGATGACATCCAGTAGTATGTGTTAATATTCTCCGTTCTGAGAAAACAAGAGTATAACGTCATTGGTCAAGAGCAGACAGTCGGATCATTTACATAATGAAAAATGCCCTTAAAATAATCTTGTGAGTGGCATATTTACCAACTATTATTAAACTAATCACTGCTAATTGTAATGCTAACAAATGATAGATTGCCTGGATGTACTATTATATGGGGCTTTGAAAGGATGCATGAAAAGTGAATTGATCCTATAAGCAATCATTTCCCTTGTCCTTTGGGAGCTGGGGCTGTTCTGCGCCTGTGCTGTCTGCTGAACACACACGTGCTGCAGCCATTGCTGGGGAGGGTTCTGGAAGCATTTTATGGAAGGTAGCCTATAGGCTACAGTGGCTGAAGATGGCATTAGCTGCTGGGGCCAAAGTTCGAAATGCTTCATATTCTGAAACTTGGTGAATCTGACAGCTTTGCAGTCCCCATAGAAACCTATGGGAGCTACTGTCGGAAATGAAGGGATAGAGGCAGATATGGTGATATCTGCTGCAGTTCCTCCTTCATATATTTGGGGGATCCTTAATATTTGTGGGTTCTCCTTGAAAATGGGTATTTTCTGCGGATATGCACAAATACTATTTGAAAAATATGCCCATTTGTAAAACACCACTCACAGGATAAACATAAAAATAAAGGGCCTAATTCAGACCTGATCGTAGCAGCAAATTTGTTAGCAGATGGGCAAAACCATGTGCACTCCAGGGAGGGGGGGGGGGGGGGGCAGATATAACATGTGCAGAGAGAGAGTTAGATTTGGCCAGTGGCATCAAGAGAGGGGGGGAGGAGGTCTCATAGAGGGGCCCAGGTCCACGCCTTCTTTGATTAGGCCATGCCCCCTGAAAAGTACCTGGTCCTTGGCTGGGAGGGATGCCATGCTCCTGTGAGTGGGTGCTTCTGATGTGCTAGACACGCCCCCAAGGAGGAGTGGCCATGCCCTCATCATGCTGTGGTCACCCCCCCTCCAGTGGGGGCAGGGGGCCCCAGAAAGTTGTTGTACCGGGCCCCAGAATTTCTCTTGGCAGCTCTGGATTTGGGTGGGGTGTTTTCAAACTGTAATCTAAATTGCAGTGTAAAAATAAAGCAGCCAGTATTTAGCCTCGGGGTGTATTTAGGGGTCCGGGTGCCCCTGGCAAAGTAAAGGACTGGCACCCCCATATTTGAAATAGGGAAGGTGCATGTGCAAAAAGGGACATGATCTTATGGGAAAGGGGCATGACCACACAATACTTCCCCCAATTCAAATTACGCTACACAGTAGTAACCCTTATACACATCATGCCCACACAGTAGCAGTTCCCACACAGTAATTCTTATAACACTGAAGAGATATCAGCAGTGCCTGGCCTGGCTGAGGAGGCAATTCCACCCAAGGCCAGGTAGTATAATCAAACAGTAGTGCAAAGAAGTGCAGTGCAGCGCACTACCCAGTGGTGCAAGTAGAAAAAAATCCTTAGTGGTACTGTGTGCAAATGGGTGTGGCCACATGCCTAATTATAATGGGGGCATGATACACATATGACCCCAATAGTGCAGTGCCAGATACACATATGCCCCCAATAGTGCCAGATACACATATGCCCCCACAGTGCCAGATACACACATGCCCCCAAAGTGCCAGATACACATATATCCCCACAGTGCCAGATATAACCCCATGGTGGTAGATATGCCCCCACAGTGCCAGATACACATTTGCCCCTACAGTGCCAGATATGCCCCCACAGTGCCAGATACACATGCCCCCACGGTGCTAGATATGCCCTCATAGTGCCAGATATGCCCCCATGGTGTCAGATACACATATGCCCCCACAGTGTCAGATAAGCCCCCACAGTCATATGGTCATAGTCCCCAGCACATAGGCATAGTCCCCTCTCAGTAAATAGCCATAGCCCCCACCTCCCCAAGTAATAGCTGTAGTCCCCCCAGCACATAGCCGTAGTCTCCACCTCTCCCAACACAGTCATACAGTAGTCCACACCCCTTCCCATCACATAACAATAGTTCCCTGCCAGCATAGATAGCCATAGTCCCCTTCCCTGCACATAGCCATAGTCCCCATGCCCCCCAGCACATAGCTGTAGTCCGCCATTAGCACATAGTAGTAGGAGTCTCCCCCACTCACAGCACATACATAGCCTCCCCACACAGCACATAGCCCTAGTCCCCACTCCACAGCATCCCAGCAGATAGCCGTAGTGTCTGGCAATACCGGTTGTGCCGAGCTGCCTGGGATGGAGGACGGAGGATCGCTCAGCAGGCAGGAGCTGGCGCCGATGTCCGGCACCTCACCAAACTACGTGACGAAACTGAAAATAAACTACAGCTCTCAGCAGCCCTTGCCACCAGGAGCTCCCGACAGCAAGGGTTGCTGGGAGTTGTAGTTTATTTTCAGTTTCTTCCCTGTAGTGCATTGCGGTGCCGGACACCGGCGCCAGCTCCTGCCTGCTGAGCAATCCTTCACCCTCCATCCCAGGCAATGCACAGGCAGCTTGTCACAGCAAGTATTGCCAGACACTACAGCTTAAGGGATCCCACCCATTGGCCAAGGATGGCACCGTCGGGCAGCGCCCTCTGCTTGGCTGGCACCCCTGGCGAGTGCCATCCTGGCCAATGGGTAGAGACGCCTCTGTTGTTTAGCCTGCACAGAAACAATATAACCCACCCAAAAATAACTCTCTCTGCACATGTTGCATCTGCCCCCCTGCAGTGCACATGGCTTTGCCCATTAGCTAACTAATTTGCTGCTACGATCATGGCCTGAATTAGGCCCAAAGTTAGATAGATAGATAGATAGATAGATAGATAGATAGATAGATAGATAGATAGATAGATAGATAGATAGATAGATATTTTTTACTGTCATTGTTAAAAAAGAACAACAAAATTTAGATCCAGGTCATCCACATATAGGTTACACATCACCAATCAAATTAGACTAAGGATATTCAGTACTTAGTATTTAAACTCCATTAATTGACGTTAAACAAGTAATTAACATTTTATACTGCCATTACAGGGTCCGTGTGGGTGTGTTCTGTGCTCGGGTTCATATGGAAACATATGTACAGCAGAAAGACTCAGACTGGTTTCCATTAAGATTTTAGGACTGAACAAAAACTGGCATTGGAAACCAGGATCAAAGAAATTGAAACTTCCCCTGCCAAAGATGAAAAAACATAGTGCCATTATTAGAAAGATATTACCAATTTCTGGCTGCGTTACCAAGTATTTTAAGCCTGGTAATGACCACCACACAGTACAGATAGCAACCTAATGATCCCTGTACAATACAAAGAACTTCCCAGTAACAAACATACTTATAGGGAGTATCACAGTGAGCACAGTACAATGGGCTATGAAAGCAGCAGACAGCATGAATTGTTGATGAAAATAAAGAAACATACTTTATCTCTATGTAGAGATGAGCAGTTTGGATTACCTTAAACCCGAGCTCCGCAAACTTCGGTTTCCGCGTCAATCCGAGCCGTGGCTCAGGATTTTCTACCAGGATTCGATTGAGTTTGTCATCCTCCTGGCATTGGATTCTCGCGGGTCTTGGATTCTATAAAAGGATCCCGTTTCGGTGACTCCATTTCACTTCAGTCACGCTGCTGTGTACTGTGCTGTGCTCTGCTGGGCCTATCTACAAGTGTCTGTGCTGTGTCCATCTACAAGTGTCTGTGCTGTGTCCATCTTCAAGTGTCTGTGCTGTGTCCATCTACAAGTGTCTGTGCTGTGTACATCTTCAAGTGGCTGTGCTGTGTCTATTTAGTGGCATTGCTGTGTCCATCTACAAGTGGCTGTGCTGTGTCCATACACAAGTGCTGTGTCCATCCACAAGCTGTATCCAGTCCACTTAGTCTAATTCTGTCACACAGTGGTGCTGCACTGACTCCGCAGGCCATACCTCACCAACTGCATTCACATATAAGCAATATGATTGTCAGTTGCGAAAAAAGTAAAAAAAAACAACCCAAAAGTTAAAAACAATTAAAAAGATGTTTTAAAGTTTGTTCAAGATGGACGAAACAATGGCAACATGTTACTATTACAAAAAAAGTAACCAGAGGTTTAATGAGTTATCAAATTTTACAAACCATTTTACTAATGCTCTGTGTGTCCTCTACCTGCTGCATGGACAACATCGAGACGATAGTTACATTCGTCCCAAACGCTTCTCATAGTGTCTTCTTCCACTGAAGTCAACGCTGCCGGGATTTTGTTTTTGAGGTCATTCAGAATAGTCACTAATGGTGGCACAAAACCCGGCCTTTGATGTATCCCCACAAGAAATAAATCGCAGGAGTGTAGTGACCAAGAGTGTAGTGCCAAGTTTTGGGGTCCTATGCGACCTATCCAACTGTGAGGTCCTGTAGTGTGTTATTTAGAAAACATCGAACTTGCAGGTGCCAATGTGGTGGTGCTCCGTTTTGCTGAAAAAATAAGTAATTCTTCATGTATAAAGTAGAGATGAGCGCCGGAAATTTTTCGGGTTTTGTGTTTTGGTTTTGGGTTCGGTTCCGCGGCCGTGTTTTGGGTTCGACCGCGTTTTGGCAAAACCTCACCGAATTTTTTTTGTCGGATTCGGGTGTGTTTTGGATTCGGGTGTTTTTTTAAAAAAACCCTAAAAAACAGCTTAAATCATAGAATTTGGGGGTAATTTTGATCCCAAAGTATTATTAACCTCAAAAAACATAATTTACACTCATTTTCAGCCTATTCTGAACACATCACACCTCACAATATTATTTTTAGTCCTAAAATTTGCACCGAGGTCGCTGTGTGAGTAAGATAAGCGACCCTAGTGGCCGACACAAACACCGGGCCCATCTAGGAGTGGCACTGCAGTGTCACGCAGGATGGCCCTTCCAAAAAACCCTCCCCAAACAGCACATGACGCAAAGAAAAAAAGAGGCGCAATGAGGTAGCTGACTGTGTGAGTAAGATTAGCGACCCTAGTGGCCGACACAAACACCGGGCACATCTAGGAGTGGCACTGCAGTGTCACGCAGGATGTCCCTTCCAAAAAACCCTCCCCAAACAGCACATGACGCAAAGAAAAAAAGAGGCGCAATGAGGTAGCTGTGTGAGTAAGATTAGCGACCCTAGTGGCCGACACAAACACCGGGCCCATCTAGGAGTGGCACTGCAGTGTCACGCAGGATGTCCCTTCCAAAAAACCCTCCCCAATCAGCACATGATGCAAAGAAAAAGAAAAGAAAAAAGAGGTGCAAGATGGAATTATCCTTGGGCCCTCCCACCCACCCTTATGTTGTATAAACAAAACAGGACATGCACACTTTAACCAACCCATCATTTCAGTGACAGGGTCTGCCACACGACTGTGACTGATATGACGGGTTGGTTTGGACCCCCCCCAAAAAAGAAGCAATTAATCTCTCCTTGCACAAACTGGCTCTACAGAGGCAAGATGTCCACCTCATCTTCACCCTCCGATATATCACCGTGTACATCCCCCTCCTCACAGATTATCAATTCGTCCCCACTGGAATCCACCATCTCAGCTCCCTGTGTACTTTGTGGAGGCAATTGCTGCTGGTCAATGTCTCCGCGGAGGAATTGATTATAATTCATTTTAATGAACATCATCTTCTCCACATTTTCTGGATGTAACCTCGTACGCCGATTGCTGACAAGGTGAGCGGCGGCACTAAACACTCTTTCGGAGTACACACTTGTGGGAGGGCAACTTAGGTAGAATAAAGCCAGTTTGTGCAAGGGCCTCCAAATTGCCTCTTTTTCCTGCCAGTATAAGTACGGACTGTGTGACGTGCCTACTTGGATGCGGTCACTCATATAATCCTCCACCATTCTATCAATGTTGAGAGAATCATATGCAGTGACAGTAGACGACATGTCCGTAATCGTTGTCAGGTCCTTCAGTCCGGACCAGATGTCAGCATCAGCAGTCGCTCCAGACTGCCCTGCATCACCGCCAGCGGGTGGGCTCGGAATTCTGAGCCTTTTCCTCGCACCCCCAGTTGCGGGAGAATGTGAAGGAGGAGATGTTGACAGGTCGCGTTCCGCTTGACTTGACAATTTTGTCACCAGCAGGTCTTTCAACCCCAGCAGACCTGTGTCTGCCGGAAAGAGAGATCCAAGGTAGGCTTTAAATCTAGGATCGAGCACGGTGGCCAAAATGTAGTGCTCTGATTTCAACAGATTGACCACCCGTGAATCCTTGTTAAGCGAATTAAGGGCTGCATCCACAAGTCCCACATGCCTAGCGGAATCGCTCCGTGTTAGCTCCTTCTTCAATGCCTCCAGCTTCTTCTGCAAAAGCCTGATGAGGGGAATGACCTGACTCAGGCTGGCAGTGTCTGAACTGACTTCACGTGTGGCAAGTTCAAAGGGCATCAGAACCTTGCACAACGTTGAAATCATTCTCCACTGCACTTGAGACAGGTGCATTCCATCTCCTATATCGTGCTCAATTGTATAGGCTTGAATGGCCTTTTGCTGCTCCTCCAACCTCTGAAGCATATAGAGGGTTGAATTCCACCTCGTTACCACTTCTTGCTTCAGATGATGGCAGGGCAGGTTCAGTAGTTTTTGGTGGTGCTCCAGTTTTCTGTACGTGGTGCCTGTACGCCGAAAGTGTCCCGCAATTTTTCTGGCCACCGACAGCATCTCTTGCACGCCCCTGTCGTTTTTTAAAAAATTCTGCACCACCAAATTCAAGGTATGTGCAAAACATGGGACGTGCTGGAATTTGCCCATATTTAATGCACACACAATATTGCTGGCGTTGTCCGATGCCACAAATCCACAGGAGAGTCCAATTGGGGTAAGCCATTCCGCGATGATCTTCCTCAGTTGCCGTAAGAGGTTTTCAGCTGTGTGCGTATTCTGGAAAGCGGTGATACAAAGCGTAGCCTGCCTAGGAAAGAGTTGGCGTTTGCGAGATGCTGCTACTGGTGCCGCCGCTGCTGTTCTTGCGGCGGGAGTCCATACATCTACCCAGTGGGCTGTCACAGTCATATAGTCCTGACCCTGCCCTGCTCCACTTGTCCACATGTCCGTGGTTAAGTGGACATTGGGTACAACTGCATTTTTTAGGACACTGGTGAGTCTTTTTCTGACGTCCGTGTACATTCTCGGTATCGCCTGCCTAGAGAAGTGGAACCTAGATGGTATTTGGTAACGGGGGCACACTGCCTCAATAAATTGTCTAGTTCCCTGTGAACTAACGGCGGATACCGGACGCACGTCTAGCACCAACATAGTTGTCAAGGACTCAGTTATCCGCTTTGCAGTAGGATGACTGCTGTGATATTTCATCTTCCTCGCAAAGGACTGTTGAACAGTCAATTGCTTACTGGAAGTAGTACAAGTGGGCTTACGACTTCCCCTCTGGGATGACCATCGACTCCCAGCGGCAACAACAGCAGCGCCAGCAGCAGTAGGCGTTACACGCAAGGATGCATCGGAGGAATCCCAGGCAGGAGAGGACTCGTCAGACTTGCCAGTGACATGGCCTGCAGGACTATTGGCATTCCTGGGGAAGGAGGAAATTGACACTGAGGGAGTTGGTGGGGTGGTTTGCGTGAGCTTGGTTACAAGAGGAAGGGATTTACTGGTCAGTGGACTGCTTCCGCTGTCACCCAAAGTTTTTGAACTTGTCACTGACTTATTATGAATGCGCTGCAGGTGACGTATAAGGGAGGATGTTCCGAGGTGGTTAACGTCCTTACCCCTACTTATTACAGCTTGACAAAGGGAACACACGGCTTGACACCTGTTGTCCGCATTTCTGGTGAAATACCTCCACACCGAAGAGCTGATTTTTTTGGTATTTTCACCTGGCATGTCAACGGCCATATTCCTCCCACGGACAACAGGTGTCTCCCCGGGTGCCTGACTTAAACAAACCACCTCACCATCAGAATCCTCCTGGTCAATTTCCTCCCCAGCGCCAGCAACACCCATATCCTCCTCATCCTGGTGTACTTCAACACTGACATCTTCAATCTGACTATCAGGAACTGGACTGCGGGTGCTCCTTCCAGCACTTGCAGGGGGCATGCAAATAGTGGAAGGCGCATGCTCTTCACGTCCAGTGTTGGGAAGGTCAGGCATCGCAAACGACACAATTGGACTCTCCTTGTGGATTTGGGATTTCAAAGAACGCACAGTTCTTTGCGGTGCTTTTGCCAGCTTGAGTCTTTTCAGTTTTCTAGCGAGAGGCTGAGTGCTTCCATCCTCATGTGAAGCTGAACCACTAGCCATGAACATAGGCCAGGGCCTCAGCCGTTCCTTGCCACTCCGTGTGGTAAATGGCATATTGGCAAGTTTACGCTTCTCCTCCGACAATTTTATTTTAGGTTTTGGAGTCCTTTTTTTCCTGATATTTGGTGTTTTGGATTTGACATGCTCTGTACTATGACATTGGGCATCGGCCTTGGCAGACGACGTTGCTGGCATTTCATCGTCTCGGCCATGACTAGTGGCAGCAGCTTCAGCACGAGGTGGAAGTGGATCTTGATCTTTCCCTAATTTTGGAACCTCAACTTTTTTGTTCTCCATATTTTATAGGCAGAACTAAAAGGCACCTCAGGTAAACAATGGAGATGGATTAGGTTAGGTGGTATATATTATAATAATAATACAATTATGGATGGACGGACTGCCTGCCGACTGCCGACACAGAGGTAGCCACAGCCGTGAACTACCGCACTGTACACTGGTTGATAAAGAGATAGTAGTATACTCGTAACAACTAGTATGACACTATGACGACGGTATAAAGAATGAAAAAAAAACCACGGTTAGGTGGTATATATTATAATAATAATACAATTATGGATGGACGGACTGCCTGCCGACTGCCGACACAGAGGTAGCCACAGCCGTGAACTACCGCACTGTACACTGGTTGATAAAGAGATAGTAGTATACTCGTAACAACTAGTATGACACTATGACGACGGTATAAAGAATGAAAAAAAAACCACGGTTAGGTGGTATATATTATAATAATAATACAATTATGGATGGACGGACTGCCTGCCGACTGCCGACACAGAGGTAGCCACAGCCGTGAACTACCGCACTGTACACTGGTTGATAAAGAGATAGTAGTATACTCGTAACAATTAGGATGACACTATGACGGTATAAAGAATGAAAAAAAAACCACGGTTAGGTGGTAGGTATATAATAATAAATAATACAATTCTGGTCGGACGGACTGCCTGCCGTGTGCCGACACAGAGGTAGCCACAGCCGTGAACTACCGCACTGTACACTGGTTGATAAAGAGATAGTAGTATACTCGTAACAATTAGGATGACACTATGACGGTATAAAGAATGAAAAAAAAACCACGGTTAGGTGGTAGGTATATAATAATAAATAATACAATTCTGGTCGGACGGACTGCCTGCCGTGTGCCGACACAGAGGTAGCCACAGCCGTGAACTACCGCACTGTACACTGGCTGATAAAGAGATAGTAGTATACTCGTAACAATTAGGATGACACTATGACGGTATAAAGAATGAAAAAAAACCACGGTTAGGTGGTAGGTATATAATAATAAATAATACAATTCTGGTCGGACGGACTGCCTGCCGTGTGCCGACACAGAGGTAGCCACAGCCGTGAACTACCGCACTGTACACTGGTTGATAAAGAGATAGTAGTATACTCGTAACAATTAGGATGACACTATGACGGTATAAAGAATGAAAAAAAAACCACGGTTAGGTGGTAGGTATATAATAATAAATAATACAATTCTGGTCGGACGGACTGCCTGCCGTGTGCCGACACAGAGGTAGCCACAGCCGTGAACTACCGCACTGTACTGTGTCTGCTGCTAATATAGACTGGTTGATATTTAAAGAGATATTAGTAGTATACAACAATACTATACTGGTGGTCAGGCACTGGTCACCACTCCTGCAGCAAAAGTGTGCACTGTTAATTAATATAATTGTACTCCTGGCTCCTGCTAACAACCTGCAGTGCTCCCCAGTCTCCCCCACAATTAATTATAAGCTTTTAATTTATACATTGATGACTGTGCAGCACACTGGGCTGAGCTGAGTGCACACAGACTGAGTCACACTGTGTGACTGACTGTGCTGTGTATCGTTTTTTTTTTCAGGCAGAGAACGGATATAGCAGAGAGAAGTGAACGGATATATTATATTAAATAAAAGTTAACTAGCAACTGCACTGGTCACTGACTGTGGTAAACTAACTCTGTCTGCGACTCTGCACAATCTCTCTCTATCTAATCTATCTATCTCTATTCTAATGGAGAGGACGCCAGACACGTCCTCTCCCTATCAATCTCAATGCACGAGTGAAAATGGCGGCGACGCGCGGCTCCTTATATAGAATCCGAGTCTCGCGATAGAATCCGAGCCTCGCGAGAATCCGACAGCGTCATGATGACGTTCGGGCGCGCTCGGGTTAACCGAGCAAGGCGGGAAGATCCGAGTCGCTCGGACCCGTGGAAAAAAAAGTGAAGTTCGTGCGGGTTCGGATTCAAAGAAACCGAACCCGCTCATCTCTAGTATAAAGACAAGCCCTTTGAATCCCTGCAGTGTAAGCTGAGCTGTGAACTGAAGCATAAAAAATATATATATTGTTCTTTTGTTTGTACCGTTCAGTGGGCCTAATTCAGACCTGATCGCTGCGTTTTCGCACAGCAGCCGATCAGGTCTGAACTACGCATGCGCCAGCGCATTCCAGACAGCTGATGGCCATCTCAGCCCTGCGATCACCTCTGCCTAACTGACAGACAGAGGTGTTTGCTGGACTGTGTGGGGGGCGGGCCGTGGCGGCTGCGTGATGTCACACGCAGCCACTGCGACCCGGACAGCAATGGGTAGCTCCCTACCAGCACACAGGAGCTGCGCTGGTAGAGAGCTACTCTTCAGGTACAAAAGCATTGCCGCTTTTGTACCTGTGCGGGTGGGGGGGGGGGGGGGGTTGAGGGCCTTACATGTAGGGCATACTAGCCCAGTGCTGGGCGTCCCCCTGCATGTCTGAGTAAATGATCGTAGCTGTGCAAAATTTTGCATGGCTATGATCAGGTCTGAATTAGGCCCTGTGTTCTGTATCCCAGTGTGTTTGTTCATGTATATATCAAAAGCCATTTGAATCCCCGTAGTGTGAGCTGAGCTGGCATCTTGGCACTGTAGGGCTGTCAGCCTTGCTGCCTTGAGCCTATTTGTAGCTTGTTTTGTGTGGGTACAAACAAACCAAGTACTTCAGCACAAAAGTGTCAGTCCCTGTCGCTGAAGTGCTTGGTCTGTTAAACTGTGCATGTCCAATTTAATATCCAACATAAGGGTGGGTGAGGGCCCAAGAACAATTCCATCTTGCACCACATTTAATTTCTGCCACTAGTGTGTGGTAATGTTTCATAGATGTGCTATAAACTGCCATGTGTTTGTAACGCTGATCTGTCACTTAGTAACCAGCCAGCTTGCTGCAGCCTTTGACCTAAACTGGATAAAAACAATATTGTGGTCCGTGAGGTGGTCAAAATTGACTGGAAATTAATGTTATTGAGTTTAAGATACTGCAAAATACAAAAGCCCAAATTCTGAGATTTTAGCTTTTCTTTAAGAATTAAAAAAAAAAAAAAAAAACCCGACGACGAGTTAGAACTAGAGATGAGCGGGTTCGGTTCCCTGAGAACCGAACCCCCCGAACTTCATGCTCTGAGTCCGGATCCGAGTCCGGCTCCGGTTTTTCCACCAGATTCGGAAACCAGAACAAAGCAAAATGTAATCATCCCGCTGTCAGATTCTCGCGGGTTTTGGATTCCATATAAGGAGCCGCGCGTTGCTGCCATTTTACACTCCAGTCTTGGATAGTGTAGCGAGAGGACATGTCTCCTCACTGTCGTGGCGCGTGGGGTGACGACCTGCTCTTTTGTATCATTCCAGTGGTGCTAGCTTGTGCTGCATCAGTCCAGTGGTGGTGTCTTGTGCTGCATCAGTCCAGTCACAGTGGTGGTGTCCTATGCTGCCATAAGTCCAGTGCTGCTGTATAAGTCCAGTCCAGTGGTGCTGTCTTGTGCTGCATCAGTCTAGTGGTGGTGTCTTGTGCTGCCATAAGTCCAGTGGTGGTGTCCTGTGCTGCCATAAGTCCAGTGGTGCTGTATAAGTCCAGTCCAGTGGTGCTGTCTTGTGCTGCATTAGTCCAGTGGTGGTGTCTTGTGTTGCATCAGTCCAGTCACTCCAGTGGTGGTGTCCTGTGCTGCCTAAAGTCCAGTGGTGCTGCTGTATAAGTCCAGTCCAGTGGTGCTGTCTTGTGCTGCATCAGTCCAGTGGTGGTGTCTTGTGCTGCATCAGTCCAGTCACTCCAGTGGTGGTGTACTGTGCTGCCATCAGTCCAGTGGTGCTGCTGTATAAGTCCAGTCCAGTGATGCTGTCTTGTGCTGGATCAGTCCAGTGGTGGTGTCCTGTGCTGCCTTCAGTCCAGTGGTGCTGCTGTTGTTGAAGTCAAATTACTTATACCAAATATTTAAAATGCCAGCTCTATTATATACCGTGGACGCCTGCGCATCTAATTACCATGTGCTATGAATGTGCGCTATACATCGCAAAACACTACATCCCATAAGAGAAAACAATATACCCACACATTATCTGAGTTCCAAAGCTCATTGATGTATATATTTGTTATTAAAAGGATATGTATACAATATATCACAATGTACAGTATATATATAGTTACATGGTTACAATTTACAGAGGAAGCTGTAATTGCAAACTAATTCATTACAGACACGGCCAGCAATACAATTACCATATTTTGCTCAAATGCTCACTACGCTCCCCCTCCATGCTCACAGCAGAGTATCGGCAGAAACCCATCTCGTTCAGCATCTGGGACAAACAGGGCCATCTGTGTGTGTGTTCCGCAATACATTGAGAGTTGGGGGCGTGCACAGGTCTCTTGTTATTAGTCTAGGGGAGGGAACTTTCTAATTCATGATGAGTCATTGGTCAGTTCATATGCAAGCCTTGAAGACATCAAAAGGGCTGGCCTGAGTTTCCTGTCCACATGCTTTAAATGGAATGTCCTATGTCGTCAGTTGAATTGTGGCTTAATATTCATACATTCAATCATATCTACTCATGGCAATGTGCTACAACTTAATAACGGGCATCAAATGTATCTACACATTAATCTGGTTACTTTGACACCAAGCACGACATGTCCATCTTGCTCTGCTCCAATGATACACATACATGACGTTATATTCCATTATATAATTGGAAACCGTATGATGTCTGGTGCTTGATATGTATACATTTATGTGCTGTATGAAATATGTGTTGAATCTATCTTTGTGGCATGTCTGTGTAAATGCGTATGTTACCATATATTGCTGTGCTCGCTGCACATATTTGCGAGCATAGCGACTCATAATGTGTGGAGTCTGTATGTTCTCTCTATGTAATATTTTTGACTTCGACAGTCCACCCTTTGGCAGTAAACAATAACTGCCATAAATTATTAACATAAGAAAAATATTTCAGACAATAATCGGTGACCTAGACACACGTATGTATTCATTTTGCAAATCAGACATTTGACCATATTTGGGGAAGACAGGGAGGAGGACGAGACATCCTCTATATGCACACGGCGGTTACAGGACCACTGGTTGGGTGTGGGACAACATTCAACCTATAGAGTATGCTGGGACAGTGTTATGGCCTATGATGTCTGATTTGAATGAACATTTCACACATACATGTACCTACGTATTTGTACACTGATGTTCGGATTCTGTTGAGGTTCTGCTGGGTAGAGGGAGAAAACACAAACAAATTGTGAAAGTGACATAAAATTTTCATGATATATATATTCCTATAATTTTCCGAACATTGTTTCCATTTCTGGAACGTATGCTAGGTCTATTTCATCACTGAACAAGGGTTATAAGTAGTGTCCTTCCTAAATAACATAAACCTTCGGAGTTCGGGGAGAGCCACTCATAAACCTTTCTTCCACATATATTAATGAGCTCTTTATCTGCTATGTGTGAATAGCCATTGACTGATTGTTCCTGATTACCTCCCAATTTCCTGATCTCCTGAAATTGGTGAGAGGTAAACATACCAAGGACTTATCTATGGTACTGGTGGATCTTAAGACTAGGGGGTCTAGTTATATTATACTCTTTGTCAACCGGTCCCCTCCCCCTTCCGTGTAATTCAAGTACCTCAGCTAACTCTAAAAAAAAATATGGCACTAATCCTGCATCTTTTCATTTTAGAGGTACCTGTGAGCAAATCCAACATTCCGTTTGATTTAAGACCTTACCCACTAGTGAGTGGTAATCACTCAAGGGATGTCTATCAAATGCTGCCTTATTGCTAGACTGACATCTCTGGATGCACTCATCTTCAAATATGGGGTCACAATAACTACAAAATACAGTATTCCTCAGACAATAGCCTATCACGTTACCTCTGAACTCCGTAACTACTAGACCTTTGATTTTCTCTGGTTTTAACAAACTGATAGGTTAATCCTGGGAACCTATAAGGAAATCACTCCTTCCTCCAGAACCAGTTCCAGTCCCACACTCGACTCCTCATGAAAAAAAATACCTTGCAAAAATAGAATGTCCTGAAAAAAAAAGTGTTTGTCAGCGGGAAAAAAAATAAAAATAAAGAACAAAACAAATCTTGTCCATAGCAAATCAATTACAATGACTGGTCTTTCTGTAATCCTTTAGTACACTCAGGTAGTGTTCAACAGTGCCACCTCTCAGTCTTCACGGAACAGACCCTCTGGTGATACTTTTGCGATCTCACTCCATTTACGATTTTCCTTCTGGACTACCGACTTTCCTGCAATGGGAATCGTGGACCCAAGTCTCTCTCCCGGCTACTTTCACTGGGATAGTGCTGTCAACAAAACTTGGTATGGTCCTTCCCACCATGGATATTCAACCACCATGGTAACCCCTTTGGAATGATGTCCTTGAAAGAAACCGCTATATGAGGATATCTACTGTCCCTCACGCTAGTGTTAGGTACGCCCTCTTCAACCACCAATTGATAAAGAACACGTTCCATCTTTAAAAGATACCCTTATGGGCCTGTTACCACCTGTCTTTGTGTAAGTCAGGTGTGTTCATATGAGGATACTGTTTCTATATGTTTGGATTGAAAAGATCACCTATTCTCTGACCATTCACATTGCCTAGTGAAGCCTACCAGCTCCTATTGGCAAAAAAATCCTAGACGATATATATTTATTTAGTTTCAAACGACATTACTACACATTTTATTTCTGTTTTGTTTTTTTGAATATGGCTGAGTTCTCCATCAAAAATTGGACATAAATTACACCTGACTCTTTGCCTGGAGACAGTACAGCTAAGTATTTGTTCTAGCACTCTCACAATTACCACCACTGCTTGAGCGATAGCGCCATCTAGTCCACACCACCACTACTCGTCCTTCCCACCTGTTTATTAGGCAACCTGAGCATAAGAACAATCACACAGTCTCTTGGTTCACAATTAAGACAGTTACTATTTGGCATACCAGGAATCAACAGTTTCAAGTTCTTTTGTCAAGTTCTCAAATGCTGACTCATCTCGATGAGGTACTGTACTGTCACCTCATTGGTGTATTTCTGATCATTGTGCGGATCAATCATGACATGAGGTTGTCTTCCAAAAAAAAATAAATAAATTTTTTCGAAGAGGGTGATTCATTAAGTGAAGATCTGGGAGTGGTTCCGATGCTACATAATACTAGTGGCAGTGTCTATGACCACAATAGTCCAATTTAAAGCTTTGCTCCTACTCCAAGGTTTACCATATCTACACACAAATTTCTGCACAATTTTTCTTTGCAGTAAACACAGCAGCATCCGTGGAGGCAGGAAATGCCTCTACCCAATTTGAGAGAACATCAGTGCACACCAATACATATCAATAATTCCTAAAGGGTGTTAACTGTACAAAGTCAATTTGTATTACCTGAAAAAGGTCCGTCTGCAGGAGGGATATGGGATGGCTCTGTTAGTACTACCTTACCAAATGTTCTTCCTCATGCAAGTAAGACAGGTCATTGTTTTCCTGCTTGCCTGAGAAAAGAACCCTGGTACACGCCAGTAATCTCTTACCAGTTTGCACATACCTTCCTTACCCCAGGTGAGTCAGACCATATTCCACCTCAGCTAGGCTTGAGAGATACGTCCTGGGGGCCACTGGCTTACCTTGTCCATCTCTCCAGAGTCCTGGGGACTCCTAACCATACCCCTTCGACTTCCAGACCTCCTTTTCCTGTAGGGAACACACATTTGTATCTTAATTTAACTGTCGTGTGTTTGCAATGTAGAGTACCATGAGCATAACTCAAAAAAAAGAAAAAAACATCTCTAGAGGAGAGAAAGAAGAAAATATCAGGTCTGCGTTCACCAACGGGCATATCAGTGTCTATACAAAAAATTCCCTTCACCAGTATTCTCATCCTTCCTCCACCCTTTGTGCATGACAAGGCACACTGCAGTAATACTGGTGTCATCGTGCTGGTGAGATATACTGGGTTCAGGCAGAACTCTGAAGGACCAATTAGGCATGTAGTGTTTGAACTGTAATCTGGTCCATGTATTGTACCACCCTGTGTGAACGCAAAAGATGAAGAGGAAATTGTGGAGAAACAGAATAGATGTTGGTGATAGATAAATTTGTAGAGGTGGAGGGAATTTTATTAAAATGACAACTGGATTGGGCCCTACGGGGAATTGACTCTCAACTATCTTGTTTATCCCCCTTAGATCCTGCACTAGCCTGTAACCCCTCCCCCCACTCTTTTTCACAGGGAAGATGGGACTATTGGCTGTGCTGGATGTCCTGACTAGGATGATCTGCTGTAGCAGCCGTTCTATGATGGGGTATACTCCTAATTCCACCTCTGGCTTAGGAGGGTACTGAGGGATTTTTTTTGAGCTATCCTGCCACCTTTTATTTGTACTACTACTGGGGCTACATTCGCCATCAATCCAGTGTCCTGTCCATCCTAAGTTCATAGGGAACCCGGTATCTGTGAGATAATTTACTCTACCTGTGATGGACATGAATCTAGAACAGTGTAATGCATCATTAGTCTTTGAGGGTATCTAACATACCTTGTACTTCCTGAGCGGGAGTACAATATATGTATTTCATATTTAACAAAGTTTCTGTTACGTTAGTCAGGGGCCATTTCTGTTAGGAAAAAGAAGGAAAGGAAAGGGTTTAGCATAGGCCCAATCGTAACTTCAGCAGGTTTTTGTCAAAGGGTAATGTTGCACTTCTTTCATTCCTCCCATTTGCCAAATTAGTGTTTACCAGTGATCTTATCCAGACGGAGAATTTTCTAGTACTGCAAAAGACAAAAAAAACCAACAAGCTTCTAGGTCATGCGAAGTATTCATTCAATCCTTCTCATCCCATATTAAGGGTCTGTACATGGTCCAACAAACATTTCCGAGCTCATCTTGACTAGGGGCATTACTAGGAATGAATACTTCTTATATGGTAACTAAAAGAAATACCCGGGGGTTACCCTATCTCTGTCCGCTTTCCTTCTGGCAAATACTAATGTGCGGACAGGATTTTCTCCATTTCTGACGTTACTTTCTTGATTTTATTTTATTTTTGGGTTTTACTATATACAGTATGTACACGAATGACTCCATACTTATCAGTTCCACTGGTCTCAGCCACTTCCCCTGCAGGCTACTGCTCTTCTTTTACCGGTTGGATACTCCTCTGAGGAGTGCATGAGAAATGGCTGAAACCAGTCATGTCGCCTTCTCCTCCTAAATAAAACTTCGACATTCATTAGTACATATATAGGTTACATTCATATTTTTCATATTTTTATTATTTTCTATAGTTTGTATGATGGCTGTAACTGCTTCCACATCTACATATGGCGGTGTACTTGCTTTCTCTTTTTGTCTACTTGTTTATTGTTGCTACAAGTTCAAATAGTTCTTATATTTCCGTTCTTGTCTTATATGACTTTGGTTAGACATACTACCTACAATACCTCAGGATTAATCTCACCAACCCTAGGGAATGATGCCCTATCTCCAGCAGTCATACGTACACATTCATTGCAAAAAGCCTCCATGTGTGGACCATACTTATCACACATTATAAACCTCACTGACACCCTGGGCTGCGGCTCTCCAGCCTGAACCCTGGCTACTAAACGCCCACTGCTTGTGCAATTGGATCCCTTCGCTGACTTTTTGCTTGCTAACGCAATCCCCAATGCACAACACGAATAGACGGTGAAAGTTCTTCGAGCGCTTTCACCCACTCCTTCTACGCTGACGTACCACGACTCACTCCAATAGGACCCTAACTGGTTTCTATTCACTGTAAGTTATAGAAGTAACTTACCCTTTCCAATGAATATCTACCGTTTTTTTCCTGAGAGAGACCAGCGAAAACTTCCCTTTTTGCTATACACAAATCACGCTTGCGCATGCTCTACATGGCGCTAATGATACCGCAGTTTGCACAAAAGCTCACAAAAATGGTATCACGTTGCGCCACGTATCGCATGTACAAACGAGCGGTCCAATCGCACAGCGTATAGGTAATTGTTACTGTAAATGCTGATTTACGTACAGGACTAAAAGAAACACTTCTAAAAGACATTTCATACACTTTAAATGAAGCCGCTGCGGCCGCTATACTTAATCCACAATCTACGTACTTATTACACCATTAGCGTACAGAGTCCCGTACAGTGTACGGACTTTGCGTACAAACGCCACGCTGGCTGTACAAAGTACACTCAGCGCGTACACACCCAAAGATACACCGTGAACCCTTAACAGCTATGCATGCAATAGTAATACACTTTAAACCTTAGCAGGGAAAGGAAAACACGACAACAGATTTGTATTTAAAATGCCGGGTTCCGACACCACAACAAATTATTACTGAAAGGGGTTTACAATAACAAAGCAATACAATACAACAGAATAATGGCCACAGTCAATGATACATACTTTTGGTTTCGCCTGCGCTTCCCGGTCCGGTCCTCAGTCATCAAGGGTGATGACCTTCAGAGTCTGTGATAGTGACCTGGCATGCAGCTGGCTCTTTATACAGTAGATCAAAACATAATACAATAGACACTGTGTGCTCTTCATCCATTGGTTCGGGGGTGGGACATATCCTGTGCACCGGGGATCATTGGTCAGCTCAAGAAGTGGGCGATGGCTTGGACTTGAGATGTGGTGTCTGTTGTTTGCATCTGAGTTCCCACCCCATGACCAGTTAAACCCATCACATTAATCATACATAAATCTGGTATTATTAATAACTTAATGTGGTAATATATAATAATATTCTTATTCCCACCAGATTAATGTTTACGTGACTCTGAACAATATGATCCCACACATGATATGATTATTTCCATCCTCAAGGTGTACATATATCCACATATATCCATATATATATATATATATATCCAACCAAGTTTTGCTGGCACTCCAATTCCAATACAACTGCTCCGGTGCCCAGTAAAGGTATATCAATATAAATCCAGAAAAGTAACTGGCACTCTGGAGTCTGAGCAATCAGTTGAAATTATTTTTATCCACAATCAACGTTTCAGGGGTCTTAGCCCCGTCGTCAGGACATAACAGTACAGCATACAAAACACAATGAAAACTTACCCCAGCTTTGTACCCCACCGCACGTGTATGTCCGCCCGCGGTCTCTCCCATGACTTCCGCCCGCCGGAGGTCACGATCCTTCCTCCGCCCGGCTTCCGCCCCAGATGTTACTAGGCAACCGCGAGTGTGCGTTCCACACACCCCGGCGTCTGCGCTCCACCGAGCGGAAGTTCCTCGTACATCTCACGGAGGGGGTAAATCATCTGGGCAGGTCCCGCCGGCGAATCTACAAAATGTATACACATTTATATATTATTGAAGTGTTACATAAAAAATATAACATGCATCAACAAACAATAAACATAATTGCATATGGACAACAATGTCCCCAAACTCAGCATCATAACAATTGCATAAATTACTTATAACCGAATAAAAGTTAAATGGTATTCCAATTAATTTTTTCATTAAGCCCATTAGGGGCTATAGTCCCTAACCGGATTATCCATCTCGATTCTTTCAGCAAGAGCTCACGAGCTCTATTGCCACCTCTCAATGTAATAGGCATATGATCTATGATAAAATATTTTTGCATTTCTAGCCTATGTCCAGCAGATTTAAAATGTTTTGCTACAGGTTGGTCAATAGACCTGCCCTGTAGAGCAAGCCGTATAGCAGACCGATGAGCCGTCATCCTTTCGGTGAATTTTCTGGTAGTCTGTCCCACATAATATAGTCCACATGGACAAACAATAATGTATACCACGTGAGACATATTGCAGGTAAGTACATAACGTATGTCAAACTGTTTACCTGTATGGGGATGGGCAAAGGTCTTACAAGAAATCAGATGAACACATGTGGCATCTAGATCTACATTTGATCCCATTTCAACTAACGCCTCCCTTAAAACATTTGGGAGAATGATGGATAAAGCTGTAGAAAAATTCACCATGGCTCCGTGCAAAATAAGACATAACTTATCTAAAGAGGAAATAGGTGCTCTGAAAAACCTTGAGTCCTATGAAGATCTCGTGATCCGGCCCGCCGATAAGGGTGGGGCGATTGTCCTCCAGGACATTGGGGATTATCGCTCTGAAATTATGTCTCAACTATCCGACTCTGCCATCTATAAAAAGTTAACTAAAGATCCTACTATGGACTATCAGAGAGAGCTTATGGGTATTTTGGATGAAGCAAGATCTTCGAAGAAGATTCCACCTAAATTATATGATGCCCTCTTGGTCCGTTTTCCGAAGGTTCCGGTAATCTACACTCTCCCAAAACTTCATAAAAATAAAGAAAAACCGCCTGGACGACCAATAATTTCGGCTCGGGACTCCCTTCTACAACCAGTCTCACAACTACTAGATTGTATCCTACAGCCTCTACTCCTGAATCAGGATACGTTTTTGAAAGACACTACCTCATTTCTAAAGAAATTAATTTCCATCAACAGTATTCCTTCTGGTACACTCATGGTGGTTCTGGACGTTTGCAGTCTATATACATCAATTCCACATGCCGGTGGTCTATCGGCTATGAGTAATTTCCTAGAACGGAATTTGAGCAATACTGAGTTTGATAATGTCTTGTTTCTACGCCTCTTAGAATTAACCTTAACTAAAAATTACTTTTTGTTTGATGGAAACTTTTATTTGCAGCGTAGGGGGTGTGCCATGGGTTCTGCCGTGGCATTTTCCTACGCTAATATATTTATGTTTGAGGAGGAATCTCAAATATTTTTTCAGGATCAGGAAATTAACAAACATATTATGTGGTACACTAGATACATCGACGATGTATTCCTGCTGTGGACGGGAGGTGCTGAACTCCTGGAGAGGGTGATGCATGATGTTAACAACAGGGCTTCCCCAATCAAATTTACTTATTCATACAGCTTGCAGGAAATTAATTTCTTAGATGTAAAGGTGTTAGTCACAAATAATTTAATATCTACTGAAGTATTTACCAAAGACACTGACAGGAATACATTTCTTATGAATTCCAGTCACCATCCTGAAACACTGAAAAGAGGTCTGCCTATGTCACAAATGATGCGCATAGCGCGCATCACTAGTGAGGCTCATAAAGTTCCCAAACAATTAGATACACTTATCAGTAAATTTGAAGCGCGAGGGTATAATAGCAAGACTTTAAACTCACAAAAACTAAAAGTACTCAATATGTCTAGATCTGATCTTCTCAATCCCGAGGTACGTAGTTCCAGTAATCTGATCCCATGGACGTCAGATTACACTACAGCCAGTCCTGTTATTAAAAGAGCGACCAATGCCCTTTGGCCCATTATTAAGACTGACCCGGAGCTGAAGGGGTTGAACAATAGCCGACCGATAGCTGCCTTCAAAAGAGGTAGTAATTTAAAAGACAGGCTGGTAAGGGCAGATATAACAGGGAGGGGGGTAGCATTACCCCCTAATATTCATAGAAAATCCCCTGGATGTTATAGATGCTGTGGCTGTGCCACATGTGTTCATCTGATTTCTTGTAAGACCTTTGCCCATCCCCATACAGGTAAACAGTTTGACATACGTTATGTGCTTACCTGCAATATGTCTCACGTGGTATACATTATTGTTTGTCCATGTGGACTATATTATGTGGGACAGACTACCAGAAAATTCACCGAAAGGATGACGGCTCATCGGTCTGCTATACGGCTTGCTCTACAGGGCACGTCTATTGACCAACCTGTAGCAAAACATTTTAAATCTGCTGGACATAGGCTAGAAATGCTAAAATATTTTATCATAGATCATGTGACTATTACATTGAGAGGTGGCAATAGAGCTCGTGAGCTCTTGCTGAAAGAATCGAGATGGATAATCCGGTTAGGGACTATAGCCCCTAATGGGCTTAATGAAAAAATTAATTGGAATACCATTTAACTTTTATTCGGTTATAAGTAATTCATGCAATTGTTATGATGCTGAGTTTGGGGACATTGTTGTCCATATGCAATTATGTTTATTGTTTGTTGATGCATGTTATATTTTTTATGTAACACTTCAATAATATATAAATGTGTATACATTTTGTAGATTCGCCGGCGGGACCTGCCCAGATGATTTACCCCCTCCGTGAGATGTACGAGGAACTTCCGCTCGGTGGAGCGCAGACGCCGGGGTGTGTGGAACGCACACTCGCGGTTGCCTAGTAACATCTGGGGCGGAAGCCGGGCGGAGGAAGGATCGTGACCTCCGGCGGGCGGAAGTCATGGGAGAGACCGCGGGCGGACATACACGTGCGGTGGGGTACAAAGGTGGGGTAAGTTTTCATTGTGTTTTGTATGCTGTACTGTTATGTCCTGACGACGGGGCTAAGACCCCCGAAACGTTGATTGTGGATAAAAATTATTTCAACTGATTGCTCAGACTCCAGAGTGCCAGTTACTTTTCTGGATTTATATATATATATATATATATATAGTTACGAGTAAAGCGGCACTCTTACTCGTAACTATACATGCAATTGCTTTTGCCGGAGAAGGCACCGGGCGTTTATATTGATATTTCTTTAGGAGTGCCGAGTCTGGAACTGTCTATATATATATATATATATATATATATATATGTATATATAATACAGGATATCCCACACTCATGGGAAAAGATAGCACTCTCCAGACTTAGCATCCAATAAAGCAAAAAGTCAATTTAATGCAAGGGTAGTCTCACAGTTCAAGTGTCGTTTCAAAGCGATTTCCAACGTTTTGGTCCCTGGCGGGACCTTTTTCAAGGAATATACAGTCAGTCAGCAATGTCAACGATACAGCATGGGTCAACTCTGCAGAAGAACCGGAGACACAGATATTGCCTCACCGGCCCCTGCTAAATACCCATCCAGAGAGCGCCAGACACGCCCCCAACACGGCCGTGGGCCGTGTGGAACGCATAGCTGGAACGCAAGCACATCACTTCTGCCGGAAGTGGGCTGCGTCCAGAGGTTTGGCTCATCAATTGATCAGAGTAGCGGTCACTGTTAGCATGTGAACCGCACTTGGAACGCAGCGCGTCACTTCCGGTGATGCACTGTGTCCATGGCAACCGCTGTCAGCAACTCAAAGTTACGGACACCAAGTCCGTTGGCTTAACGGATCGCGGTGCTGGGCAAATTACATTTAGGCAACAAGTGACAACTTAATAATGTCATGGGGCTCTTTTAATCAGCATTGTTAATATAACTCAGTACGGCCTGCATTACAAAGGCCGGGGGCAAATTAATACGGTTGCCATGGCGACCATTAATTAATATAGCACACAATTAGTGTATAGCAGAGGCCGGTGTGGTCACTCAATTGGGGGATATACAGTGTTTAGCAATTTAGAACCAAGAATGGACCATGATGTAACATTCAATTAGTAGAAACAAACATAGAAAAACATTGTATCAACTCATACAGATAAATTATAATGAGTTCAAACAGACATCATGTATTTTAACAATTCCCGGCACAGTACTCGGCAGTGTGTGGGCTATGTGGAGCAACAATACAAAGATATAGAGTTTTTTTTATTAAAGTTACACAGAAATTAAGGTGCTATTTCAGAAATATAGACAGGGGGTTATTTTCATTCATACCCCTCGGGGCTATTGTATCAAGTCTATGTATCCACAGGCTCTCCCTTTTCTTCAACAGAAGGGCACGGTCTCCACCCCTGGTCGGTGGGGGTATCCAATCAATTAGTTTGGACCTTAGATCAGAGACTTGATGCCTCAATGTCATGAAATGTCTGGCTACCGGCAAAACTGCCGACCCCGTGGCAATGGCTTGGTGTATCGATGTCCTATGGTTTGCCATACGATCTCGAAAGCGTCTCGTGGTCATGCCCACATAATACAGCCCGCAGGGACAAGTCAAAATATAAATCAGGTGGTCCATAGCACAGTGCAGTCTAAACTTAATGGCTATGGGGCGACCAGAGTGTGGGTGCGGAAAGTGCGAACCAGTTAACATGGCCCTGCATGTAGTGCAACCAGTGCACTTGAAGCATCCAGGACGTCTCTCATGCAGCCATGTGGTGCTTTGTGTCCCTTCATTGCCGACCATGGGTCTCAAAAGTAGCTGTTTTAAATTAGCCGATCTACGATAGGCCATCATGGGTGGAGGACTCCTTTTCAATTTGAGACGGTCATCCGTGACCAGAATGGGCCAGTTTCTACGTATGGTTCCCTTGAGTTTATTGGAGAAATTGTCATAGGTGGTAGTGAAAACCATTCGTTCTGGTGTATGCGTAGTCAGTGTTGTATTTACGGTTGAATCAAACTTATTCCTTGCTTTGGCCAGGCATCTTAGAACATTCTTCTTCTCATAACCCCGTTCCAGGAATCTTGAAGGCATCTCAGTCAATTGGATTTCCATAGTATTGCTGTCAGAGTTATTACGCATAACTCTTAGAAACTGTGAAATTGCAGGATTGTCCTTGAGGGCAGACGGGTGTTGACTGCTAGGGTGCAACAAAGTATTCCTGTCAGTTGGCTTCCTGTAGAGACTAGTATTGATCCGACCCCCTTCGAAGGAGATTGAGATGTCTAGAAAGTTAACGTTGTGCGGATCAATCTGGTATGTAAAGTTAACCGGATTGTCCAACTCATTCAGCGAGGTGATCATCTGATGGAAGGATTCAATCATCCCTTTCCACAACATGAAAATATCATCTATAGACCTCTTATAGAACAATATATGTGCTCCAAACCGGGGTAGGATGTGTTGTTGCTCATATTCAGACATGAAAATGTTTGCGTACGCCGGCGCTAAGTTCGATCCCATCGCTGTCCCTTTGTGTTGCAGGTAGTAGTTACCTTGATACAGGAGTTGTGCTTTAGGACTAGGCTTGTCAGCTCCAAGAGGAAGTCTACTGGTGGCCCAATCGGTGGTTGTTGTTGCCAGGCATTAGCCAATGCCCGTAATCCCTGGTCATGCGGAATGATGGTGTATAAAGAGCAGACGTCCATAGTCACAAGTAGAATATCATCCGGAGAAGGCACCGGGCGTTTATATTGATATTTCTTTAGGAGTGCCGGGTCTGGAACTGTCTATATATATATATATATATATATATACACACACACACACACACACACACACACACACACACACACACTCCTGCTAATACAATTTGTTAGGAATTATATATATATATATATATATATATACAAACACATACACCTCCAAGAGTTTAGACTATGAATGTTAGTATCTCAGATTTCTAAATGTCTGGTTTGTATTTTTGTTAGCTATTGCTAATTGAGTTTCTATCAGCCTGGGTTTCTGGGTATTGTCTCTTTGTTTGTTTTGTCTTCAGGTGAGACAATGACAATCCAGTTCTTATTGCTTTATATAGAAACTCAGCTACCCTAGTAAACAAAGGTGTTTGCCTTCTTCATAGAATTTCAAAGCTTAGTGTAAATAAGGCCATTGTATTTTAGTCTCTGGGAGTTTTAATTTATGTGTGACCGATCTTCATGCTATTTAGAAAAGGAAGCAGACAGTGTGGGATTTTGTACAATATATAGATTAGATTTATGATATGTCTTTGTGGCTTTTCCATGTAAGTACAAATTCCACTGTAATTACTCATACCACGCTCTAATGTGCAGGACCGTGGGAGCGACCATACGCAATTTGCGAATATGTGCACGCACAGCCGAATACGCACGCACACGGAGGCCATCTATGTGGTGTTTGTACGTAATCTGTGTGTTGTAATATTTTCTGACTTCGACAGTCCACCCTTTGGCAGTCATCAATAACTGCCACTAACTAATCAATAAACAGGAAAAAAATATTACCTATACAATATATACAAAAGCTTGGATGATCGGGGAAGAGTTGTAGGTGGGAAATGTATGACCTAGTGGGATAGTAAAAAGCATGTATGTATGAATCCATGTCTGAGGGGCATGTATCATCGTGCCGTATATGTTCTAGATAAGCTTCGAGGTATTGCGAAGTATACATTAAATCCTTCTCATCCCGTATTAAGGGTCTGTAAATGGGCCAACAAACACTACCAAGCTCTTTTCAGCTTCTTGTTTCAACAAATGGGGTGCACATTTAGTTGATGATACAATGAGGGGGAAACATATGTGTGTGCTAGTATATGTGGATATTACCTGTCGACTATGTGTGCCATTAGCTGGGGGTTGCAGAGGTGAAGATAAGACACATATATAAAAATACATTCTCATAAACATTTTGAGTTGGGCTGACGTCTTTTCCAGTTGGATGTATCTGGGCAGAGGGGGAGGCAAAGAAAAACGGGTGAAAGAAACCGGCCATGAAATTCATTTGCAATCCTTATCATAACACTGTCTCTATGGATGGGTCATAAATTAAATCTGCTGCTATAACAGTGCCCTCGCTCCTTAGACTCATCAAATTTGTGCCGTGCTTGCGCCGCATTAGAATTTGAACACACCTAAATATCGAACCAATAATTATGACAACTCCCAGGATACAAAGGAGAAACTTCCCCACATTCATAATGACATTCTGAGCCCACTCTCCTAAATCTGAGAACCACTTGCGTGGGTTCAGCCATGAGACCCAGCCGGTCAGTTTATTACTCACAGTCGCTAAGGTAAGGTTGTGCTTCCTCCTGAACTCCCACTTCAACTGCAAGATATCGTCCATCTTTTGATCGATAATCTCAGTTGGGTCGTCAGTGCTGTTTGTAATATACGTACAGCACTTCACACCATATTGAGTTGCCAGGGTAACACAGTACCCACCTGTCATGGCTGTGACATAATTAAGGACCATTCTGTGCTGAATCAGTTCCTTCTTGTAAGCTTGTAACTCCCTTCCCGTATACCTGAAGGTGTTGTCATACATCTCAGTGATATTATCTATCAAGTTTGCTAGCGCATGGATATACCTATAATTTATAGTTCCTCTGGCAGTACGGGTAATGTCTAATGCGAGAAGGAACTGAATCCCGGTGGATTCGTGGATCAAATCAGAGGCTGCGTGCTCTGCCCTAGCTATGAGGTGTCTCTTGATGATGTGTTCGTAGTGAGTATGAGTATAAGGAGCCTGAGCACTGCGGTGAACGTCTTTCATTTTATCATGGGTTATGGTCATGACCTCTGGTAGTACTCTCCCAATATAACACAATTCCTCTGAGCTCAGAGCAAGCCACTTTTACGCCTTCCTCCCACATATGAAATAGGCATCATCTGGGAGAACATAGGGGACAAAATATAACATCACCATATTACAAATTTTCCAAGTAAAGAAACCAATCCCTAGTTCTCCCATCTGCTCAGTACAAGTATCGGGCTGGATGATATGAGCACAATACCCTGACGATACATTTCCAACCCACATGGTCTTACTTCCACGAGTATACCTATACCGGAAATACCTCCCACTGTTGGCTATTTGGCGTACAAGTTCAGAGTCTATGGGTATCCTATCAGCTCTGTGTGAAAAGGTCATTGTCTGGTTATTCCACGTCACTTCCCAATTTCCCGGTTTTCGGTAATTGGAAATATTAAAACACAATAAGGACCTGTCCACATGATACTGGTGGAGCTTCAAACTAGGGGGCCTAGAGATATTGAATTTCTTGTCCACCGGTCTCCCACCCCGCAATTCGAGTACCTCATCTATTGCTAAAGGGTATGGTACTAATCCTGACTTACTCTGACCTTGAGGTACTTGTGAGCACACCCAGCATTCTGTCTGGTTTAAGACCTTACCCACTAGTGAGTGGTAATCACTCAACGGATGGCGGTCCATGTTGATATTAAGGTTGGACTGACATCTCGTGATGCACCCATCCTCTACTATATTCTCACAATTCCTACAAATACAATATTCATCAGACAATAACCCCTTACAGTGCCTCCAAGCTCCCTGACTACCAGAGCGCTTTCTGATGCCAGCCTTTACTAAAGTGATGTGCTGCTCCTGAGATCCTACAACTTCGTACTCGCCATCAGAACCCATTCCAGATCCCTGCTCGACCTCTCTGGGACCCTCACCAAAACAAACTGTCCTGATCAAAACCAGAATTACTAACAGTACCCGAAACGCAGTCTCTAGTGATTGATCCATTTCATTAGGGGAAAGGAGGAAAATAAGAAGGAGAAAAGAAAGGAAAATGCAGGGGGAGGTGAAAAAAAGAAAATGGTGCGACAACCGTTCTAGATCTTGTTACTCTCTGTGCTCAGATGCCCTTCAACAGTCCTGCCTCTCAACTTTCCCGGAACAAACACTCCAATGATACGAGATTCTCTGTACTCTGCTCTTTGTCACGAGTTCTCTCCGGGTCAGCGACCTTCTTGCAGTGGGACGAGTGGACCCAAGTCTCTCTTTCGGCGACCTTCAATGCTGTCCTGCTGGTTAACAAGACTTGGTATGGTCCTTCCCACCTGTCTATGAGGCAACCTGAGCGTAAGAAATTTCGAATCATCACATAATCCCCAGGCTCAATGACATGACAATTACTGTTCGGTAGGTCAGGGATCACCAGCTTTAAATTTCTTTGTTGATTTCTCAGCTGCTGGCTCATCCCAACCAAATATTTCACAGTCACTACATTATTGCATTTCAAATCATCCTAGGGGTCTATCATTACATGAGGTTGTCGACCAAAAAGAATTTCAAAGGGTGATAAGTTAAGGGGAGACCTGGGAGTGGTTCTGATGCTGTACAACACTAGTGGCAAAGCTTCTGGCCATGACAATCCAGTCTCAGCCATTAATTTGCTCAGCTTGTTCTTAATAGTGCTGTTCACTCTCTCTACCTTTGCACTTGCCTGTGGACGGTACAGAGTATGCAGCTTGCTATTAATTCCCATCAGTTTGCACATGACCTGAAAGACTTCACCTGTAAAATGGGTACCCCTGTCATATTCAATTATTCTAGGGATACCATATCTACACACAAATTCCTGCACAATTTTCTTTGCAGTGAACGTAGCAGTATTTGTGGCAGCAGGGAACGCTTCTACCCAGTTGGAAAATACATCAATACAAACTAACACATATTTCAAATTCCTACCGGGTGGTAACTGTATGAAGTCGATTTGTATTACCTGAAAAGGTCCGTCTGTAGGAGGGATATGGGTTGGCTCTGTTGGTATTGTCTTTCCAATATTCTTCCTCAAGCAAGCAAAACATGTCTCTCTTACCTGCATGAGAAAAGAATCCTGGCGCACACTAGTAGGCTCTCATCAGCCTGCACATACCCTCTTTGCCTAGATGAGTCAGACCGTGTGCCACCTCAGCTAGACTTGGAAAGTATGCTCTGGGGGCTACTGGATTACCGGGTCAACCTGCCCACAGTCCTGAGGACTCCTGGCCATACCCCTTTGCCCTCCAGACTGCCTTTTCCTTTAGGGAACACAAATTTTGCACATTCAATTTACTATCGTGTGTTATCAGTTGTGTGGAGTAAACCGTCTCTGGATGAGAGAAGAGAGAGGGAAAAAAATAGTAAATTAGGAAAGAAAAATGTCAGGTTTGGCATTCAACAACAGGCTGTCACACCATCATGCATATCGGTGTCTATGCACAGTCTCCCTTCACCAGTATTCTCATTCTCCACCCTTTGTGCATGACCAGGCACACTGCATTAATACTGGTGTCCTTATGCTGTTGAGATATACTGGTTTTGGGTAGAGCTCTGAAAGACCGACTAGGCATGTGGCGTTTGAACTGTAATCGGGTCTATGTGTTGTACCCTCCTGTCGGTGAACGTAAGAAATGAGGCGGAAACTTTGAAGGAAATCACATAGATGTTAGTAACAGATAAGTTTGTAGAGGCAAAGAGGATTTTATAACATTTGACAACTGGATTGGGCACTATGGGGAAGTGATTCTCTACTGTCTATACTCCTTAAAAAAATTTCTGTGTGTCTTATCTCTACTGGGACTATCCCAGCCATCAATCCAGTGTCCTGTCCATCCTAAGTTCATAGGGAACCCGGTATCTGTGAGTTAATTTTCTCTACCTGTGATGGACATGCATCTAGAACAGTGAAATGTAACATTAGTAAGTTGCATTTATTCTGTTCTTCCCATTAACCGAATCTGTGTTTTCTATATGGCTCGTGATTCCTTACTATATGTCCCTTGATCCCGTCTATGTGTTTAATACTGTGGCTTGTTTTCTCTGTCTAGGGGTCTATCTTGACTATGTGTTCTACTATATCTACAATCTCTGACTAAATGCCCTTCCTTCCTACAAGTGTAACATATCCTAGGTCTTTTCCTACTATCCGGGTTTTGGGGTTTAGGTTGATGAGACTTTGCTGCAAGAGCCTGTAGACTTATTGTCATCAGCTTCTCCTCCTGTTGCTTTCTACGCCTAGCAATATTCTTATGATGTTCAATTGCGCATGCTCTAAGACAAGCTACTGTGGCCCCTCTCCAATTAGGCAAAGATGCTTGTACCCTGTCCCTAACTGCCTTATTGAGTCAATCCATTAGCACAGAGACAGCCACTTCCCTGTAATTCGCATCGTTCCCTGTATCTGATACCCCAATGTATCTATCCATTATTTGCAGGGCCCGATGGAAATATTCAGATGCCATTTCATTTTCCCCCTGTTTTATTGAGAAAATTCTTCTCCACTTAACAGTAATGGGGAAACACAACTCTAGTTGCCTATTAATTCGTTCTATATTCTCCTGATTGTTTCCGTCAGTCATAGGACTATCCGATTCTAACTTACAATCAGTGATAAATTTTTGGGTGTCAATATTAGGGGGTAGGCACACTTTTAAGAGTATCCACCAATCTTTATTAACTGGTTCATAAGCATTACCCAGATCTCTGATAAACTTTTGACATCTGGCTAAATACTCCCGGGGATCGGGGAATTCTGAAATGATTGACCGCAGCTCAGCTCTGTACCACGGGCAATACATTGCATTATTCCTGGTGAGGATTACTCCTTGACTATCGGTTCCCCAATTGGGAGTTACTATTTCCAAGACAGGATGTAATCCTACCATTCCGTTTCTAATCTGTTTACTGTAGGGTGTTGTTGTCTCTGTGCAATGACCCGTCTCACACTTACCGGTAGCTGTGACCTCACCAGTTCTTTCAGTGGGGAACACTGGTACTGCTCTAACTGGATGGACAGTCCCCACCTGACTTTCCTGCAGAGCGACTGCCTGAATAAGAGCTGTGATTTGTCTGGATCCTTCATCTTCCTGTGACCTATGACCTTGAAAAGACTTCAAAACAGGACACAACTTGCAAAGGTTAGGGTTAATACATTGCTCTTGCATAATACTATCATTTACAGATGTACCATTGATTGTAGCCATCTTATTCCCTTCGACCTGTGTCGGTAATGGTGGGTTCGTGTCTCCATTCCTGCTAAGTTTGGAACCTGCTTTACGAGTTTGTTCCCTTTGCATCTCCCCCTCTTGCTGCCATAAATTTAAACAATCATTATGTCTAATTCTTTGTTTTCTGGATTTAAGAAGACATATTTTACTGCTTACATTCTGCAGTGCCTCGGGTTCAAAGCTGCCCACCTTAGGGAATGGTACCCTATCTTTGTCAGTCATACGTAACCATTCATTGCAAAAAACTTCTGTGTGTGAACCATATTTTTCACACATGATGAACCTTGCTGAGCCTTTCTGCCACATTTCTGTCTGAACCCTGCCTAAACGTCTCTCACTTGAGCAACTGGCTCCCATATTTGTGGGTCTCTTTTAATAACAAAAAAAAATTCCCACAAACACCAAAATACTCAATGTAAGTAGACGGTGGAAGTATCTCCGAGCGCCTTTCACTCGCTCTCCGCCCACGTTGGCCAGTACTACGATACACTGTTGATAGCAAAGGCAATGTACCCAACTTAGGGCTCCTATCAGACCTTACAACACCGTAATTTTTTTCGGTGGAAGTTCTGTTTGGAATATTTTCCTGAGAGAGGCAGTGAAAAATTCCTTTTCGGTATCTTTCAACTGAAATTGTTTGTAGGGTGAAAAACAGAGAAATTATATAACTATTGTTCACCCTTTCCAGTGAAGCCCACCAGGGAGATTTCCCAACGATGTCAAAGAAAAACCCCTTTTGTCTATGCAATCACATCTGCGTATGCTCTCCCACAGCGCATATGACACAATGGTATCACGTTGTGCTGTGCAGAACACACGGACATGCGATGCAATAGCACAGCCTATAGATACTAGTTATCCATATGCCCTACGATTGCTGTAGACCACCTAGCCTAGATCACTCCAGACCACTTCAGCACTTAGTTGTATGGGATCACTAAGACCACTTCAGACCACTTCAGTTCTAATCACGCAGGGTAGCTAACCCTACGCCGCCGGGCCTCTACTAACCCGGTGTTACCACTTCAGACCACTTCAGACCACTTCAGTTTCTGGGTTCAGTTCCACTCTGTCCGCTTTCACTCACTCAAATACACTTTGGTTTTTCTGTACAGAAAATTTCAATTCATTCAGATAGGCAGCTTTACCCCAGAGGCAATACTGTTTAAACAAAAGTTTTATACTAATCTGCTTTAGAAACCGGGTAGTTTTCTGCTATTGAAGCATGGCTACTATCCCACCTTTCGGACGAGCACCCAATTGTAAACGCTGAATTGCATACAGGACTAAAAGCAACACTTTAAAAGACATTTCATACACTTTAAATGAAGCCGCTGCGGCCGCTATACTTAATCTACAATCTACGTACTTATTACACCATTAGCGTACAGAGTCCCGTACAGTGTACGGACTTTGCGTACAAACGCCACGCTGGCTGTACAAAGTACAATCAGCGCGTACACACCCAAAGATACACCGTGAATGCATGGGATAGTAATACACTTTAAACCTTAGCAGGGAAAGGAAAACACGACACCAGATTTGTATTTAAAATGCCGGGTTCCTTGTATTTAAAATGTCGGGTTCCGACACCACAACATATTATTATTGAAAGGGGGTTACAATAACAAAGCAATACAATACAACAGAATAATGGCTACAGTCAATGGTACATACTTTTGGTTTCGCCTGCGCTTCCCGGTCCGGTCCTCAGTCATCAAGGATGATGACCTTCAGAGTCTGTGATAGTGACCTGGCATGCAGCTGGCTCTTTATACAGTAGATCAAAACATAATACAATAGACATGGGTGCTCTTCTTCCATTGGTTCGGGGGTGGGACATATCCTGTGCACCGGGAATCATTGGTCAGCTCAAGAAGTGGGCGATGGCTTGGACTTGAGATGTGGTTTCTGTTGTTTGCATCTGAGTTCCCGCCCCATGACCAGTTAAACCCATCACATTAATCATACATAAATCTGGCGGTGAGGATTTGTGGCGGACATACCAGACGAGGAGAGGACGGGGCGCTGATCATTGGAGCTGATTTTTCCCGGGACTGCTAAAACATCTGCACAGCTTTTTTTATGAGCACTTCAAAATTTCCAAATCTGGTAGGAAGCCACCCTCACAAATTTTGGATGTAAATGTGGATATGTGTCATATCTCTATGTGACTGAATTATATTTTATGACTGGATCCTTTTAGTATTAAAGAAACTGTATTTTATACATGTGTTTGTATCATACTCACTATAGATTCTGATTAATGAATTTACGTTGCATTACCATTAATGAATGGACTTTTATGACGGTATTACACTAGATTGTGTTTTATTTTTCTTACATGGTTTATTATTGGACTATTGAAAATATACCACCCAACATTACTCATAACGAAATCTATTGAGAAGGAGGTGGGACGTGAGAAAAATTATCGGATTTTTAAAGATAAGTAGAGGTTTATTCCCCTTTTCTATATAGCAAATCAGGAGAGCGCAGGAGATAGGATATCCAAATTTTAGTAGTAATTTGGAGGCCATGTGGCTAGCCCAAAATGGAGGACAGACCATGTGGCTCTATTGTCACAAAGAAATCACACTCTACAGGCACCAAAAGTTACTTTAGGACTGTGTTTAAAAATATACGAATTTGCCTCAGCATGCTAACACAGCTATATTATGGCTATGCACCAATTTTTAAATGTATTTTTAATCTACTTAACAGATAAACAATCCAATCTGAATCAAACACAATATGACTTATTTGAACTTTGTTTAGCAACAATAAAAATACGCTGTAGCATTTTAAATATTGTGATAAACACATTGTCCCTTGAATTTCATATCAGCGCCTTACTGATAACACAAAAAAACAAATGGCATGTGATTCGTCAGCATCAAAATGCGTCCATCTTTAGCTGGTAGACCACAGCCACATCTGTACAGTGAAATCATTAAGAACGTGATATCGCGGTTCCGAGCCCCCATTTGTAAAAGTCAAATTACTTTCTAACAAATATTTAAAATGCCAGCTCTATTATATACTATGGACGCCTGCGCATCTTATTACCATGTGCTATGAATGTGCGCTATAAATCGCAAAGCACTACATCCCATAAGAGAAAACAACACACCCACGCAGTTTCTGAGTTCCAAAGATCATTGATGTATATATTTGTTATTAAAAGGATATGTATTCAATATATCACAATGTACAGTATATATATAGGGGGTTATTCCGAGTTGTTCGCTCGTTGCCGATTTTTGCTATGCTGCGATTTGCTGCTAAATGCGCATGCACATGGTATGCAGCACGCATGCGCTTAGTTATTTTACTAAAAACTTAGCAGTTTTGCAGTGGCTACAGCGGCGCTTTTCAGTCGCACTGCTGATCGGTGAGTGATTGACAGGAAAGGGGCGTTTCTGGCTGGTAACTGAGCATTTTCCGGGAGTGTGCTAAAAAACGCAGGCGTGTCAGGGAAAAACGCGGGAGTGTCTGGAGAAACGGGGGAGTGGCTGGCCGAACGCAGGGCGTGTTTGTGACGTCAAACCAGGAACTAAACGGACTGAGCTGATCGCAAGATAGGAGTAGGTCTGGAAATACTCAGAAACTGCAAAGAATTATTTAGTAGCAATTCTGCTAATCTTTCGTTCGCTATTCTGCTGTGTTAAGATACACTCCCAGAGGGCAGTGGCCTAGCGTGTGCAATGCTGCTAAAAGCAGCTAGCGAGCTAACAACTCGGAATGAGGGCCATAGTTACATGGTTCCAATTTACACAGGAAGCTGTTATTGCAAACTAATTCATTACAGACACGGCCAGCAATACAATTACTATATTTTGCTCAAATGCTCACTACGCTCCCCCTCCATGCTCACAGCAGAGTATCGGCAGAAACCCATCTCGTTCAGCATCTGGGACAAAGAGGGCCATCTGTGTGTGTGTGTTCAGCAATACACTGAGAGTTGGGGGCGTGCACAGGTCTCTTGTTATTAGTCTAGGGGAGGGAACTTTCTCATTCATGATGAGTCATTGAAATGTACAAAAAGGGGGGTGAATGGCGCTCGTGTGTCTGGATATTTTGTGTGGGCTGCAACCTATGGATGAAGCACCTCCAAGAATACTTCACGTAGACAATAATGATAACGGGTTTTCACAGGTGCGCCTGATGTCTATGGTGTGTGTAACGAGGTGTATAATGGTTTGAATCCTAAAACAATATGCAGTTTGATACCCTTAACACAATGAGTAACGTGATACTGATAATGAAAGATACAATAAACAGTAATATATTGAAAGATTCTGTTTTTATTCTATAATGAATAATAAATGCTAGGAGTGTGATAAAAAGAAAAAAGAAAAAAGAAAAAAAGAAAAAAAGGGGGGGGGGTTTGGGAAAAGTGTGTATGAGGATATTCCTCTGCTGTCAGAAACAGCGATGGAGTTCCTTGTTATAGAGGTGGAAATTTTTCTAAAAATGCAGGTCACTTCAGAATGGTGGCGTCCCACCTCTGAGTGAATTGTTAATATGTGCAAGGCGAATGTCCAGAGCTTCAGGTGAAGTATTCTAATGTCTTTGGATCCGGAAAAAAAGGAAAGGAGAAAAAGAAAAAGGACCAAGAAAAATATGTGGGGTACCCCTGGGTTGCCGCTGGCCATGAGGGGTCAGGGTATGGTGAGTACTAAGGTAGTTAGGACTCCGGACAGGCTGTGCCCCTCTAAGCCCTGGGTCACCCTGATGTCGCTCTAATGAGCGCAACACGGTGCCCTGGACAGAAGGGAAACAGTCATGAGTCTTGGAGAGACAAGGAGACGGAGCAGAAGCTAAAAGTTAAGGGACTCTGTAGGAGAGGAGAAGGCGCGGCAGATAGCACTAACTGTGCTAGAAGCAGCCCCTACCTCTCTCTCCAAGACTCATGACTGTTTCCCTTCTGTCCAGGGCACCGTGTTGCGCTCATTAGAGCGACATCAGGGTGACCCAGGGCTTAGAGGGGCACAGCCTGTCCGGAGTCCTAACTACCTTAGTACTCACCATACCCTGACCCCTCATCGCCAGCGGCAACCCAGGGGTACCCCACATATTTTTCTTGGTCCTTTTTCTTTTTCTCCTTTCCTTTTTTTCCAGATCCAAAGACATTAGAATACTTCACCTGAAGCTCTGGACATTCGCCTTGCACATATTAACAATTCACTCAGAGGTGGGACGCCACCATTCTGAAGTGACCTGCATTTTTAGAAAAATGTCCACCTCTATAACAAGGAACTCCATCGCTGTTTCTGACAGCAGAGGAATATCCTCATACACACTTTTCCCAAACACCCCCCCCCCCTTTTTTCTTTTTTCTTTTTATCACACTCCTGGCATTTATTATTCATTATAGAATAAAAACAGAATCTTTCAATATATTACTGTTTATTGTATCTTTCATTATCAGTATCACGTTACTCATTGTGTTAAGGGTATCAAACTGCATATTGTTTTAGGATTCAAACCATTATACACCTCGTTACACACACCATAGACATCAGGCGCACCTGTGAAAACCCGTTATCATGATGAGTCATTGGTCAGTTCATATGCAAGCCTTGAAGACATCAAAAGGGCTGGCCTGAGTTTCCTGTCCACATGCTTTAAATGGAATGTCCTTTGTCGTCAGTTGAATTGTGGCTTAATATTCATACATTCAATCATATCTACTCATGGCAATGTGCTACAACTTAATAACAGGCATCAAATAAATCTACACATTAATCTGGTAACTTTGACACCAAGCACGACATGTCCATCTTGCTCCGCTCCAATGATACACATACATGACGTTATATTCCATTATATAATTGGAAAACTTATGATGTCTGGTGCTTGATATGTATAAATTTATGTGCTGTATGAAATATGTGTTGAATCTATCTTTGTGGCATGTCTGTGTAAATGCGTATGTTACCATATATTGCTGTGCTCGCTGCGCGTATTTGCAAGAATAGTGACTCATAATGTGTGGAGTCTGTATGTTCTCTCTATGTAATATTTTTGACTTCGACACTGTATAAGTCCAGTCCAGTCCAGTGGTGCTGCCATGAGTCCAGCTGTACTTCCGTATAAGTCCAGTGGTACTGCCATGTAAGTCTAGTCCAGTGGTGCTGCCGTATAAGTTGAGTCCAGTGGTGCTGCCATGTAAGTCTAGAAGTTCTGCCGTATAAGTCCAGGAGTACTGCCGTAAAAGTCCAGTGGTGCTGTATAAGTCCAGTCCAGTGTTGCTGTCTTGTGCTACATAAGTCCAGTGGTGGTGTCTTGTGCTGCATCAGTCCAGTCACTCCAGTGGTGGTGTCCTGTGCTCCCATAAGATCAGTGGTGCTGTATAAGTCCAGTCCAGTGGTGCTGTCTTGTGCTGGATCAGTCCAGTGGTTGTGTCTTGTAGTGCATTAGTCCAGTCACTCCAGTGGTGGTGTACTGTGCTGCCATAAATCCAGTGGTGCTGCTGTATAAGTCCAGTCCAGTGATGCTGTCTTGTGCTGCATCAGTCCAGTGGTAGTGTCCTGTGCTGCCATCAGTCCAGTGGTGCTGCTGTATAAGTCCAGTCCAGTGGTGCTACCGTATAAGTCCAGCGGTACTGCCGTATAAGTCCAGTGGTACTGCCGTAAAAGTTCAGTCCAAGTCCAGTACAGTGGTGCTGCCGTATAAGTCCAGCCGTACTGCCATGTAAGTCCAGTCCAGCGATACTGCCGTATAACTCCAGCGGCACTGCTGTATACGTCCAGTGGTGCTGTCCTGAGGTGTATATTATTTACTCCAAATAAAGGGGTTATTAATGTTTAATCCAAATAATTTTTACAGGGTTTGCCCTGTGTGGTGTAGGGGTATGCTCTCCTGTGCTGCATATTATTATAATAACTCCAAATAAAAGGGTTATTAATTAAATTAAAGTGAAGTACTTTGTCAAGTATGTGCTGTTTGGGGCCTAGTTTTTAAAACTGCCATCCTGTCTGCCACTGCATTGCCACTCCTAGATGGGCCAGGTGTTTGTGCCGCACACTTGTGTCGCTTAGCTTAGTCACCCAGCGACCTCGGTGCACCTCTTTTTTTTCTTTGCATGATGTGCTCTTTGCGGCCCATTTTTTTAAACTGCCATCTTGTCTGCCACTGCAGTGCCACTCATAGATGGGCCAGGTGTTTGTGCCGCACACTTGTGTCACTTAGCAAAGTCATCCAGCTACCTCATTGCACCTCTTTTTCTTGTTTGCATGATGAGCTGTTTAGGGCCTAGTTTTTAAAAGTGCCATCCTGTCTGACACTGCAGTGCCTTCCTGTTAGCTGGCTGGTGTGGCTGCGGCAGATAGTAGCTGCGGCAGCAAGGTCCTCCGGTGCAGCTGCCGGGCATCTGGAGGCCGGGGTCCGGGTCCTGTGGAGCGGAGCATGGCAGCCGGAGGTGTCTGTTTCCAAGTGTCCTGTTGCAGGAGTGCGGCGTCTGGGAAGGCTGAGGACAAAGGTAGTGGCTGTGTGCTGGTTCCACATGTGTCCTCTGTGCAGGGAGCCGCCATGTTGGAAACCAAGCCAATATGTATCCCAGTTCGCCTCCAGCCAATCCGCTGCTGTTTTCCCTTATAAAAAGGGGTTGATGCTTAGCTATGGTGCCGGTGCTGCAAGTTACTTGCTGCTGTAAGGTGCTCAACCTCTGTGCTCCCAGGTTAACCCCTGGTATCCTGGTTCTGTGGAGGCCGCCCAGTGGTCAGTTCTGGTATTGCAGTCCTTTGCTTCCAATCCACCTGCCCTTGTGGTTTAACTGCTGGGTCCTGTATCTGGTAGAGGGTCTCCGTTTGCTGTCAGTGCTCACAGTGATCCTCTCTTCAACATCGTTCTTCAAGTTATCTCATCATTCAGTGTTCTTCAACATCGTTTACAAATCACAAGTCATCTCTTCATCCAGTGTTCTTCAGCATCGTTTACAAATCACAAGCCATCGCCTCATTCAGTGTTCTTCAGCATCCTTTACAAATCACAAGTCATCTCCTCATTCAGTGTTCTTCAGCATCGTTCACAAATCAAAAGTCATCTCTTAATTCAGTGTATTTCAGCATCGTTTACAAATCACAAGTCACTTCTCCATTCAGTATTCTTCAACACTGTCTACAAGTCACAAACATTATGTTCTTCAGAACTCACTCGGACTTATCTCCTAGTTGTGGTGTATTATTGAAGTCTCATTAAAACTGAATGAATCTTTCTCCAGTGTATCGTTTTCAGTCATTGCCCTCATTGCTTACCCCTCTTCATCTTCGGACCAACTCTTCAATCCATGAGTAAGAACTATGGCCCTCATTCCGAGTTGTTCGCTCGGTAAAAATCTTCGCATCGCAGCGATTTTCCGCTTAATGCGCATGCGCAATGTCCGCACTGCCGCTGCGCCAAGTAAATTTGCTATGCACTTAGTAATTTTACTCACGGCTTTTTCATCGGTCTGGCGATCGTAATGTGATTGACAGGAAATGGGTGTTACTGGGCGGAAACAGGCCGGTTTATGGGCGTGTGGGAAAAAACGCTACCGTTTCCGGAAAAAACGCAGGAGTGGCCGGAGAAACGGAGGAGTGTCTGGGCGAACGCTGGGAGTGTTTGTGACGTCAAACCAGGAACGACAAGCACTGAACTGATCGCAGATGCCGAGTAAGTCTGAAGCTACTCAGAAACTGCTACGAGGTGTGTAATCGCAATATTGCGAATACATCGTTCGCAATTTTAAGATGCTAAGATTCACTCCCAGTAGGCGGCGGCTTAGCGTGAGCAACTCTGCTAAAATCGCCTTGCGAGCGAACAACTCGGAATGACCTCCAATATTCAGCCACCTCGTTTCCTTCCTTTGCCGAAAGCTGCTCCCTCAGTCAATTGTCAGTCATCAGATCCCCAACTCAAGCCGAGCGTGACAGTAAGCACTGGCCCCATGGATCCAATGATTGATCAGGCTTCTGGGGGTGACGCAGCCTCAGACATCCTGTCACGTTTAAATAAGCAAGAAGCTACGCAAACTCAAATCGTGCAGTTTATGCAAAGTATGTCAGCCCATCTCGACTCTCTCCATGCAGTCATATCTGTGCCTCAAGTGCCAGCTCCTGTTCCTACCACTCCAGTTCTAACAGCTCCTGTGCCACGGTTGCAATTACCTTCACCTAGTAAGTTTGACGGTAATCCAAAGCAATGCCGCGGTTTCCTCAACCAATGTGAGATTCCGTTTGAGTTACAGTTGGTGAATTTCCCAACTGCCCGGACCAGGATAGCTTATATTATTTCTCTGCTGACTGGTCAGGCATTAGAATGGGCATCTCCTCTGTGGGAGAGAGCGGATCCCATTCTTTCAAATTACTTTGAATTTGTATCAACTTTCCGAAAGATTTTCGACGACCGGGCAGGACTACTTCAGCTTCTTTGGAGATTCTGCATTTGCGACAGGGAACTCGAACCGTCAGCCAATACGTAATCCAGTTTTATACCCTCTCTTCAGAACTTGGTTGGAACGATGAAGCTCTCATAGCAGCTTTCTGGAATGGTCTTTCAGACAAGATTAAGGATGATTTTAGCCACCCTAGACATTCCAGACAAGTTGGACAAACTAATCTCTCTGTGCAACAAGCTGGATCTGAGATATAGAGAGCGTTGCCTGGAAAGATCAAAGTCGGACCGTCCGAGAACTCGGGTTGCTCCTCTTCCTAGACCATCTTCTCCATCTGCAGAGGAACCCATGCAGGTTAACCGGTCCCATCTCACTGATGCAGAACAACAAAGGCGGAGACGAGGAAACCTCTGTATGTATTGCGGAGCGGATGATCACTTTGTCAAGTCCTGCAGTCATCGGCCAGGAAACTCCCGCTCCTAACTTACGCAGGAGAGGTTAAGTTAGTGTAGGAGTCTCCTCGGAATTACCTTTCAGGAAAGAATCTGTGTTTACCACTTGTCTAGAGCTCTCTTCTTCTCTTTTTGTTTCTGCACTACTCGACTCTGGAGCAGCTGAGAGTTTTATCACCTTGGCACTAGTCAAGTTAACCAGAATTCAGACAGTGAATTTAGATTGTCCTATCTCAATCACTGCAGTTGATGGAAGTTACATCCCCGAAGGAATCATTACTCACAGAAAGAGATTTAACAACGGTAAGTTCTTACCATAAATCTCGTTTTCTGCTGCGGGGTACACTGGGCTCCACAGGGAATGACATTGGGGATGTCCTAAAGCAGTTCCTTATGGGAGGGGATGCACTGTAGTGGGCACAAGAATACGGCGTCCAAAGGAAGCATCCAGGGAAGCGGAAGTATCAAAGATATAGAACCTTATGAACGTGTTCACTGAGGACCACGTAGCCGCCTTGCACAATTGTTCAAGGGTCGCACCACGGCGGGCCGCCAAAGAAGGCCAACCTACCGAGTAGAGTGGGCCTTTATGGTAGCAGGAGCTGGATGGCCAGCCTGTACATAAGCATGTGCAATCACTATTCTAATCCATCTGGCCAGGGTCTGCTTGTGAGCAGGCCAGCCACACTTGTGAAAACCAAACAGAAGAAAGAGAGAATTCGACTTCCTGATGGAGGCAGTTCTCTTCACGTAGATGCGGAGAGCCCGTACCACATCCAAAGACCATTCTTTGGCAGACAAATCAGGAAAGGCAAAGGCCGGAACCATGATCTCCTGATTAAGGTGGAAAGAAGACACCACCTTTGGTAAATATCCAGGACGTGTTCTAAGAACCACCTGATCACGGTGAAAAATCAGATATGGTGACCTACAAGACAAGGCACTCAAATCCGACACCCGTCTAGCAGAGGCAATAGCCAGCAGAAACAACACCTTAAGAGAAAGCCACTTAAGGTCTGCAGATTCATGAGGCTCGAATGGAGACCCTTGCAACGCCTCCAAAACCACCGACAAGTCCCAAGGAGCCACAGGCGGGACATAAGGAGGTTGAATCCGCAACACTCCCTGAGTGAATGTATGCCCATCAGGTAAGGTCGCAATTTTTCTCTGAAACCAAACCGACAAGGCAGAAATATGAACCTTGATGGGGGCCAGACGAAGGCCCAAGTCCTGGCCTTATTGTAGAAAGGCCAAAAGTTTGGCCGTACTAAACTTGTAAGCATCATGATTGTTAGATGCGCACCAAGCAAAGTAAGAATTCCAGACCCTATGGTAAATCCGAGCAGAAGCCGGTTTCCGGGCCTTCAACATGGTTTGAATGACCGCCTCAGAAATTCCTTTGGCCCTTAATACGGAAGCTTCAAGGGCCATGCCGTCAAAGCCAATCGGGCTAAATCCTGATATACACAGGGGCCCTGAACGAGGGGATCTGGGCGCTGCAGAAGTAGAAGGGGACGCTCTATCGAGAGACCCTGAAGGTCTGAGAACCAATGCCGTCTGGGCCATGCTGGAGTGATCAGAAGTAGGATTCCTCCTTCTTGCTTGAACTTCCTTATAACTCTGGACAGGAGTGACACTGGAGGGAACATGTATGGCAGCCGAAAGTTCCATGGAATTGCGAGTGCATTCACAAATGCTGCTAGAGCATCCCTTGTCCTTACTCCAAAGACCGGAACCATGTGATTGTGTCGAGATGCCATCAGGTCCACATCTGGAAGACCCAACTTGTCCACGAGGAGTTGAAACACTTCTGGATGGAGGCTTCACTCTCCGGCGTGTACGTGCTGACGATTGAGAAAGTCCGCTTCCCAGTTTAGGACCCCGGAAAGAACACTGCTGATATGGCTGGCAGATGGCGTTCTGCCCACTGAAGATTCAGTGATACTTCGAGTGCCGCCTCGATGATTTATGTACGCCACCGTGGTGGCGTTGTCCGACTGTACTTGAACAGGTCTGTTCTGTATCAAACGCTGGGCCAAGTTCAATGAGTTGAACACCACCCGCAATTCCAGAATGTTTATCGGGAGAAGAGACTCCTCCTTAGTCCACCGACCTTGAAGGGAGGGTTGCTCCAACACCACGCCCCAACCCCTCAGACTGGCGTCCGTCGTCAGAAGGACCCAGTTGGAGATCCAGAAGGGACGACCCCTGCTCAATCGTTGGTCCTGAAGCCACCAGCTTAGTGACAGACGGACCTCCGGAGATCATAAGATCATATGAGACCTGATCCAGTAAGGCAGGCCGTCCCACTTGGCAAGAATCAGCCTCTGGAGAGGGCGGGAATGGAATTGAGCGTACTCCACCATGTCGAAAGCTGACACCATGAGACCTAGCACTTGCATTGCCGAATGTATCGACACTTGCGGACGAGATAGGAAGCATTGAACCCTGTACTGAAGCTTCCGGACTTTCTCCTGAGACAAGAACAACCGTTGCTTGTGAGTGTCCAACAACGCTCCCAGGTGCAGGGACCAGGGAGGATTTCTTCCAGTTGATGAGCCACCAGTGGGCTTGCAGGAACCGGATAGTCAAATCTAGATGACGTAGGAGAATCTCTGGGGAATTTGCCAGGAACAGCAAATCGTCCAAGTACGGTAGGATCCTGACCGCTTGACGACGGAGTACAGCCGTCATTACCGCCATAACCTTGGTGAAGACTTGCGGAGCCGTGGTCAAACCAAAAGGTAACTCCCAAAACTGGTAATGGAGGTTGCCAACCGCAAACCGCAGGTACTGCTGATGCGAAACTGCAATGGGAATATGCAGGTAAGCATCCTGTATGTCCAGTGAGACCATAAAGTCCCCAGGCTCCAAGACCAGAACAATAGAGCGAAGAGTTTCCATACGAAACTTGGAGACCTTCACGAACTTGTTCAAGGACTTGAGATTGAGAATGGGTCGGGAAGACCCATTTGGTTTCGGGACTAGGAACAGCGGTGAATAGAACCCCTTGCCTCTCTGAGCCAGCGGCACGTGTACTACCACTCCTGTGTCCAGGAGGGACTGTACCACCGAATGAAGAGTCTTTGCCTTCACCTGATCCAAAGGGACGTCTGTCAGGCAAAATCGATGAGGGGGACGATTCTTGAAGGATACAGCGTATCCTCGAGTGACGACTTCCCGTACCAAGGCATCGGAAGTGGTCTTCAACCATTCCTGGGTAAACCCTAGAAGTCGGTCCCCCACCCTGGGATCCCCCAGAGGGAGGCCCGCCCCGTCATTCGGCAGGCTTGTCAGTTTTGGAAGCAGGCTAACGGGTAGCCCAGGCCTGTTTGGGCTTATTGGTTTTGGAAGTGCGAACCTGTTTTGAGTACGCCTGACCTTTTGCTTTCCCTGAAGGACGAAAGGAGCGAAAGGAAGTACTCTTAGCCTTCGAAGTAGCAGTACTAGGAAGACATGCAGTTTTAGCAGACGCTAAGTCAGCCACTAACTTGTCAAGGTTTTCTCCGAAAAGAATGTCTCCTTTGAAGGGGAGTACCTCCAGGGGTTTCTTAGAGTCCATGTCCACAGACCAGGACCGTCACCAGAGAATTCGTCGAGCCAAAATGGACGTAGTAGAAGCCTTGGCCGCCAGAATACCGGGATCAGAAGCCGTCTCTTTAATGTAATGAGACGCTGTAACAATATACGACAGGCATTGTCTAGCATGATCAGAAGCATAGGTAGGCATCTCCGCCTCTAGCTCCTGAGCCCACGCTTCCACAGCTTCTGCAGCCCATGTTGCTGCAATAGTGGGCCTATGCACTGCACCGTTTAGGGTGTAGATTGCCTTCAAACAACCCTCCACACGCTTGTTTATCGGCTCTCTCAAGGACGTGACAGTAGTTACAGGCAGAGCAGAGGATACTACCAGCCGCACCACTTGCGAATCCACTGGCGGGGGTGTTTCACAATTTTTACTAAGCTCCGCAGTGAAGGGGTAGCGAGCCAGCATTTTCTTGTGAGGCGTGAACTTCTTTCCTGGATTTTCCCAGAACTCCTGACTATATGGTCAGAGTGAGGTAAAACTTGTTTAATCACCTTCTGACGTTTAAACCTGTCCGGTTTCTTAGGGGCAGTGTCAGGCTACTGTTCTACTGAGCCTGATAGCCTCTAGGAAGTCAGGAACATCCACTTGCGAAACAACTTCCCCATCAGAAGCATCAGGATCAGAATCTGTGGGGTCCGTATAAGCGCCATCCTCATCAGACGAGGTGTCTGGGATGTGGGTGGATTGTGAGGAAGTAATTGCCCGCTTAGAGGACCCCTTGGTCTTAGGCGGGCGAGGGTTAGACTTTTGAGTAGTCAGTGATTGGTTCAGTTGCTGTAACTGATTGGACAGTTGACCATAAGCGGTTGTACCGGCACAGGAGGTCCCATAGGGGGCATTAGTCTAGTTACTAGCATATTCAATAGCGTGGAGAAGGTAGCCCAAGGTGGGTCATTTTGCACCCCCGTTGCTACAGTCCCACTAGGGAGCAAGTAACCCCCAGAACCTGAACCCTCAGCTGCTTTGTTATCCTCAAATGTGTCTGCAGCGTCAACACCACGTGTGGGATCAGCCCCAGCTCCGTTGCCCTTTGTAGCAGACATAAATCAAAAGCTCAATGCAAGGCAACACAGTACAGTGGGCCTAATTCTGAGTTGATCGCAGCAGCAATTTTGTTAGCAGTTGGGCAAAGCCATGTGCACTGCAGGGGAGGCAGATGTAACATGTACAGAGAGAGTTAGATTTGAGTGGGGTGTATTCAAACTGAAATCTAAATTGCAGTGTAAAAATAAAGCAGCCAGTATTTACCCTGCACAGAAACAAAATAACCCACCCAAATCTAACTCTCTCTGCAAATGTTATATCTGCCACACCTGCAGTGCACATGGTTTTGCCCAATTGCTAACAAAATTGCTGCTGCGATCAACTCAGAATTAGGCCCAATATTAGCAGCACAACACCTGACAAGAACCCCCTGTGCAGTGTATCAGCACAAACAGGGAATTCAAGAGGTATATGGTGACTAAAAATCACAGAGAAAAATACACGCTGAGTATATCCTGTGAACTGCCTTTATTATGATAAATCTGACACACTTAGCCCCATCAGGTTATAGAATATAGGTATAGCAATCTGTGTGAGAGACACGAAATGGAGTTCACACAACAGCTATATGCACACACAGGGGTATATTTACTAAGCTCCCGATTTTGACCGAGATGCCGTTTTTTCATCAAAGTGTCATCTCTGTAAATCTCGGTCATTTACTAAACACTAATCACGGCAGTGATGAGGGCATTCGTAATTTTTTGCTAGTTTAGGTTAAAAATTACGAATGAATACACCATCGGTCAAAACGCGGCTGTTTAAGTATGAATCTCGGTCATTTACTAAGAAGTGCAAAGCAAAAAAACACAAAACACTGCCGTGAAAAATTACAACTCGTAAAAAAGTCCTAAAAAAAAACAGACCTGCTTTTTTTATCCGTGATTTGAGATGCATGCAGGGATCCATGAGATCCGTGCATGTATATCAGTGGGAAGGGGTGTGAAAGTGCTTATTTTTGCTAAAAAAATTGCGTGGGGTCCCCCCTCCTAAGCATAACCAGCCTCGGGCTCTTTGAGCCGATCCTGGTTGCAGAAATATGGGAAAAAAAATGACAGGGGTTCCCCCATATTTAAGCAACCAGCATCGGGCTCTGCGCCTGGTCCTGGTCCCAAAAATACGGGGGACAAAAAGAGTAGGGGTCCCCCGTATTTTTAAAACCAGCACCGGGCTCCACTAGCTGGACAGATAATGCCACAGCCGGGGGTCACTTTTATACAGCGCCCTGCGGCCGTGGCATCAAAAATCCAACTAGTCACCCCTGGCCGGGGTACCCTGGGGGAGTGGGGACCCCTTCAATCAAGGGGTCCCCCCCCCCAGCCACCCAAGGGCCAGGGGTGAAGCCCGAGGCTGTCCCCCCCCATCCAATGGGCTGCGGATGGGAGGGCTGATAGCCTTTGTTGTAAAATAAAAGATATTGTTTTTAGTAGCAGTACTACAAGTCCCAGCAAGCCTCCCCCGCATGCTGGTACTTGGCGAACCACAAGTACCAGCATGCGGCGGAAAAACGGGCCCGCTGGTACCTGTAGTACTACCACTAAAAAAATACCCAAAAAAAGACAAGACACACACAACGTGAAAGTATAATTTTATTACATACATACACACATACATACATACTTACCTATGGCCCCACGCAGGTCGGTCCTCTTGTCCAGTAGAATCCAAGGGGTACCTGTTGAATAAATTATACTCACGAGATCCAGGGGTCCAGGCTCCTCGGCAAATCCAGGGTTAATCCACGTACTTGTTAAAAATAAAAAAACGGTATCCCGACCACGAACTGAAAGGGGACCCATGTTTGCACATGGGTCACCTTCCCACGAATGCCAGAAACCCACTTTGACTTCTGTCTAAGTGGGTTTCTTCAGCCAATCAGGGAGTGCCACGTTGTAGCACTCTCCTGATCAGCTGTGTGGTCCTTTCCTCACTGACAGGCAGCACACGGCAGTGTTACAATGTAGCGCCTATGCGCTACATTGTAACCAATGCTGGGAACTTTCTGCTCAGCGGTGACGTCACTTTAGGTCAACCGCAGGGCAGAAAGTTCCCAGCATTGGTTACAATGTAGCGCATAGGCGCTACATTGTAACACTGCCGTGTGCTGCCTGTCAGTGAGGACAAGAGCACACAGCTGATCAGGAGAGTGCTACAACGTGGCACTCCCTGATTGGCTGAAGAAACCCACTTAGACAGAAGTCAAAGTGGGTTTCTGGCATTCGTGGGAAGGTGACCCATGTGCAAACATGGGTCCCCTTTCAGTTCGTGGTCGGGATACCGTTTTTTTATTTTTAACAAGTACGTGGATTAACCCTGGATTTGCCGAGGAGCCTGGACCCCTGGATCTCGTGAGTATAATTTATTCAACAGGTACCCCTTGGATTCTACTGGACAAGAGGACCGACCTGCGTGGGGCCATAGGTAAGTATGTATGTATGTGTGTATGTATGTAATAAAATTATACTTTCACGGTGTGTGTGTCTTGTCTTTTTTTGGGTATTTTTTTAGTGGTAGTACTACAGGTACCAGCGGGCCCGTTTTTCCACCGCATGCTGGTACTTGTGGTTCTCCAAGTACCAGCATGCGGGGGAGGCTTGCTGGGACTTGTAGTACTGCTACTAAAAACAATATCTTTTATTTTACAACAAAGGCTATCAGCCCTCCCATCCGCAGCCCATTGGATGGGGGGGGACAGCCTCGGGCTTCACCCCTGGCCCTTGGGTGGCTGGGGGGGGGGGACCCCTTGATTGAATGGGTCCCCACTCCCCCAGGGTACCCCGGCCAGGGGTGACTAGTTGGATTTTTGATGCCACGGCCGCAGGGCGCTGTATAAAAGTGACCCCCGGCTGTGGCATTATCTGTCCAGCTAGTGGAGCCCGGTGCTGGTTTTAAAAATACGGGGGACCCCTACTCTTTTTGTCCCCCGTATTTTTGGGACCAGGACCAGGCGCAGAGCCCGATGCTGGTTGCTTAAATATGGGGGAACCCCTGTCATTTTTCCCCCCATATTTTTGCAACCAGGATCGGCTCAAAGAGCCCGAGGCTGGTTATGCTTAGGAGGGGGGACCTCACGCATTTTTTTTTTAAATTTTACATTGTTTAATTAAATTTAAAAAAAATAAGAACCCCAGCACGGATCACACAGATCCGGCCGAGATTGATTGTAAAAAAAAACGGCAGTGTTTTGCTAATCACTGCCGTAAAATTAGGTAAAAAAACACGAATGACATCGACATCGGAAGAAAAGAAAAACCCGAATACGACAGCTTAGTAAATCCATCGTAATCAATTCAAAAAGTTGCAGTTTTACACTGTCGATGTCATTCGTGATTGAACTTTGACCTTTTTTCGGAAATTACGAATCTTAGTAAATTTACCCCACAGAGTCACAGTTTGTACAATGCAGAAATTGTGACATGCACTAAAACTGCACTGGACTAGCAATACAGAGTAGTACTATGTATAGCTATACACTGAATAGATATACAATGCACAGTAAAGAATGGATGTATATCACAGGGTACTTGTACTAAATAACCCTGGCTAAATGCACTTTTTAAATGCATGTAGAATACTTAAGTGTCCTGTAAAATGCACAGCGCTGACAGGCAGGCGGCTTTAAAGAGGGGGATTTGCCCAAACAGTCCCAGGATCAACTCTGCTTGCTATAATGGCGCCCAAATGCTGACAGGGAGTGAGGGAGAGAGAAAGATGCAGCTCCAGGGCAGTAACATTTACTCTAAATGGCGCCCTGGGGCTGGGGGAGGGGCTACAGGTCAAAGCCTTATCCCCCTGCTGGACTTCACCACCGGGTACTGGGGGCTTAGTAAAACGGTTTTATAAGAGAAAACCGACCTGTGCCCATGCCCTGGTGGTCTAGTGGGGTCCCTGTACTACCACAGTGTCCACACCAACGCTTGCAGCCCGCCTCCCACTGGCCACGCGGGATCGCGATTAACAGCGGGACCCATTGAGGGGACCACTTACCTCCTCCCTGTAGTGCGGCCACGTGATCCGGAAGAGCAGCGGTCGTGTGTGTGACTAACAATGAAGAAAACCGGAGCCTCCGCTGTAGGTACCTGGAAACCGGGGTGCGGGAGTGTACAGCGCCGCTGGGGGATGTGATGGAATAATACTTTAAAAGCTTCTTTCAGGGCTTCTGGAGCAGCCCCCCTGTTAAGTGCCTGCTTACTGCATGGCACCAACTATAAAACTGAGCTCCTGTGCACGGAGGCGGGGTTACAGAGGAGGCGGCACTAGGCATTCTGGGAACAGTCAAAGCTTTGAGCCTGTTGGTGCCTCGGATCAAGATCCTACTCTACACCCCCCAATGTCATTCCCTGTGGAGCCCAGTGTACCCGCAGCAGAAATTCTCATTTCTCTAACGTCCTAGTGGATGCTGGGGACTCCGTAAGGACCATGGGGAATAGACGGGCTCCACAGGAGACTGGGCACTCTAAAGAAAGATTCAGTACTATCTGGTGTGCACTGGCTCCTCCCTCTATGCCCCTCCTCCAGACCCCAGTTAGAATCTGTGCCCGGCCAGAGCTGGGTGCTCCTAGTGGGCTCTCCTGAGCTTGCTAGAAAAGAAAGTATTTTGTCAGGTTTTTTATTTTCAGAGAGCTTCTGCTGGCAACAGACTCTCTGCTACGTGGGACTGAGGGGAGAGAAGCAAACCTACTCACTGCAGCTAAGTTGCGCTTCTTAGGCTACTGGACACCATTAGCTCCAGAGGGATCGAACACAGGTACCTAACCTTGATCGTCCATTCCCGGAGCGCACAGCACTGCAGCTGTGCGCCATTGCTCCCGCAGCACACCCACACACTCCAGTCACTGTAGGGTGCAGGGCGCAGGGGGGCGCCCTGGGCAGCAATTAAGATACCTGATGGCAAAAGTATACATATATACAGTCAGGCACTGTATATATGTGCGAGCCCCGCCATTTTTACACATGAGAAGCGGGACAGAAGCCCGCCGCTGAGGGGGCGGGGCCTTCTTCCTCAGCACACCAGCGCCATTTTCTCTTCACAGCTCCGCTGGAAGGACGCTCCCCAAGCTCTCCCCTGCAGTATACAGGTGCAATAGAGGGTAAAAAAGAGAGGGGGGGCACATAAATTTAGGCGCAGAGATATATATATATAAAAACAGCAGCTACTGGGTCCCCAAAAGCCTTTGTGGGGTCCTGTCCTCAGTCAGAGCGTTCCCTGTATGTGTGCGGTGTGTTGGTACGCCTGTGTCGACATGTTTGATGAGGAAGGATACGTGGAGGCAGAACAAGTGCAAATAGATGTGGTGTCACCCCCGACTGGGCCGACACCTGATTGGATGGATATGTGAAAGGTGTTAAATGATAATGTAAGCTCCTTACATAACAGATTGGATAAAGCTGTAGCCTTGGGACAGTCGGGGTCTCAAGTTCAACCCATGCCTGCTCCCACAGCGCAGAGGCCGTCAGGGTCTCAAAAGCGCCCAATATCCCAGTTAGTTGACACAGACGTCGACACAGAATCTGATTCCAGTGTCGATGACGATGATGCAAAGTTGCAGCCTAAAATGACTAAAGCCATCCGCTACATGATTGTGGCAATGAAGGATGTGTTACACATTTCTGAGGAAAATCCTGTCCCTGACAAGAGGATTTATATGTATGGGGAGAAAAAGCAAGAAGTGGCTTTTCCCCCCGTCACATGAATTGAATGAATTATGTGAAAAAGCGTGGGATTCCCCTGATAGGAAGGTAGTAATTTCCAAGAGATTGCTGATGGCGTATCTTTTCCCGCCAACGGACAGGTTACGCTGGGAATCCTCCCCCAGGGTAGACAAGGCGTTGACATGCTTATCTAAGAAGGTGGCCCTGCCGTCTCAGGATACGGCCGCCCTAAAGGATCCTGCGGATAGAAAGCAGGAAGCTATCCTGAAGTCTGTTTACACACATTCTGGTACGCTGCTGTGGCCAGCAATTGCTTCGGCCTGGATGTGTAGTCCGGTAGCAGCATGGACGGATACTCTGTCTGAGGAGTTAGATACCCTGGACAGGGACTCTGTTCTAATGACCCTGGCACATATCAAGGACGCGGTCCTATATATGCGGGATGCCCAGAGGGACATTTGCCTGCTGGGCTAGAGTAAACGCAATGTCCATTTCTGCCAGAAGGGTCTTATGGACTCGGCAATGGACAGGGGATACCGACTCTAAAAAACACATGGAGGTTTTACCTTATAAGGGTGAGGAATTGTTTGGGGACGGTCTCTCAGACCTAGTTTCCACAGCTACGGCTGGGAAGTCAAATTTCTTGCCTTATGTCCCGCCACAGCCTAAGAAAGCACCGTATTACCAAATGCAGTCCTTTCGTTCGCAAAAGAGCAAGAAAGTCAGAGGTGCATCCTTTCTTGCCAGAGGCAGGGGTAGAGGTAAGAGGCTGCACCACGCAGCTAGTTCCCAGGAACAAAAGTCCTCCCCGGCTTCCACTAAATCCACCGCATGACGCTGGGGCTCCACAGGCGGAGCCAGGAGCCGTGGGGGCGCGTCTCCGACATTTCAGCCACCAGTGGGTTCGCTCACGGGTGGATCCTTGGGCTATACAAGTTGTGTCTCAGGGATACAAACTGGAATTCGAGGTGACGCCCCCTCACCGTTACCTAAAATCGGCCTTGCCAGTTTCCCCCATGGAAAGGGAGGTAGTGCTGGCAGCAAGTTATACCTCCAGCAGGTGGTTGTAAAGGTTCATCTCCTTCAACAGGGAAGGGGTTACTATTCCACTATGTTTGTAGTACCGAAACCGGACGGTTCGGTCAGACCCATCTTGAATTTAAAATCCCTGAACATTTATCTGAAGAAATTCAAGTTCAAAATGGAATCGCTCAGAGCGGTCATTGCAAGCCTGGAAGAGGGGGATTTTATGGTGTCTCTGGACATCAAGGATGCTTACTTGCATGTCCCCATTTATCCACCTCATCAGGAGTACCTCAGATTTGTGGTACAGGACTGTCATTACCAATTCCAGACGTTGCCGTTTGGGCTCTCCACGGCACCGAGAATATTTACCAAAGTAATGGCGGAAATGATGGTGCTCCTGAGAAAGCAAGGAGTCACAATTATCCCATACTTGGACGATCTCCTCATAAAGGCGAGGTCCAGAGAGCAGTTGCTGATCAGCGTAGCACACTTTCAGGAAGTGTTGCAACAGCACGGCTGGATTCTGAATATCCCAAAATCGCAGCTGATTCCTACGACGCGTCTGCCCTTTCTGGGCATGACTCTGGACACAGACCAGAAGAAGGTGTTTCTCCCGGCGGAGAAGGCTCAGGAGCTCGTGACTCTAGTCAGTGGATCGCATCTTCAGATGCATCGGCTGATCACCCTGTCCCCCAGGGCCAGGGTGTCTCTTCTGTGGTGGCTACAGAGTGCTCACCTTCTCGAGGGCCGCAGGTTCGGCATACAGGACTGGGTCCTGGTGACCACGGATGCGAGCCTCCGAGGATGGGGGGCAGTCACTCAGGGAAGAAACTTCCAAGGGTTGTGGTCAAGTCAGGAGGCTTGTCTGCACATAAATATCCTGGAACTAAGGGCCATATACAACGCCCTGAGTCAAGCGGAGCCTCTGCTTCGCAACCAACCGGTGCTGATTCAGTCAGACAACATCACCGCAGTGGCTCATGTAAACCGCCAGGGCGGCACAAGAAGCAGAGTGGCGATGGCGGAAGCCACAAGGATTCTTCGTTGGGCGGAGAATCACGTGCAAGCACTGTCAGCAGTGTTCATTCCGGGAGTGGACAACTGGGAAGCAGACTTCCTCAGCAGGCACGACCTCCACCCGGGAGAGTGGGGACTTCATCAAGAAGTCTTCACGCAGATTGCAAGTCGGTGGGAACTGCCACAGGTGGACATGATGGCGTCCCGCCTCAACAAAAAGCTAAAAAGGTATTGCGCCAGGTCAAGGGACCCTCAGGCGATATCTGTGAACGCACTGGTAACACCGTGGGTGTTCCAGTCGGTCTATGTGTTTCCTCCTCTTCCTCTCATACCCAAGGTACTGAGAATCGTAAGGAAAAGAAGAGTGAAAACAATACTCATTGTTCCGGACTGGCCAAGAAGGACTTGGTACCCAGAACTGCAAGAAATGCTCACAGAGGAACCATGGCCTCTGCCTCTCAGACAGGACCTGTTGCAACAGGGGCCCTGTCTGTTCCAAGACTTACCGCGGCTGCGTTTGACAGCATGGTGGTTGAACGCCGAATCCTAGCAGAAAAGGGCATTCCGGATGAAGTTATTCCTACGCTGATAAAGGCTAGGAAGGACGTGACAGCAAAGCATTATCACCGTATATGGCGAAAATATGTTGCTTGGTGTGAGGCCAGGAAGGCCCCTACAGAGGAATTCCAGCTGGGTCGATTCCTGCACTTCCTACAGTCAGGTGTGACTATGGGCCTAAAATTAGGGTCCATAAAGGTCCAGATTAGGGCCCTATCCATCTTCTTTCAAAAAGAACTGGCTTCACTGCCTGAGGTTCAGACGTTTGTTAAGGTAGTGCTGCATATTCAGCCCCCTTTTGTGCCACCAGTGGCACCTTGGGATCTTAACGTGGTGTTGGATTTCCTGAAATCCCACTGGTTTGAGCCACTTAAGACCGTGGAACTAAAGTATCTCACGTGGAAAGTAGTCATGCTGTTGGCTTTAGCTTCAGCTAGGCGTGTGTCACTCAGAATTGGCGGCTTTGTCATGTAAAAGCCCCTATCTGGTTTTCCATATGGACAGGGCAGAATTGCGGACTCGTCCGCAGTTTCTGCCAAAGGTGGTGTCATCTTTTAATTTGAACCAACCTATTGTGGTGCCTGCGGCTACTCGTGACTTGGAGGACTCCAAGTTGCTGGACGTAGTCCGGGCTTTGAAGATTTATGTAACCAGAACGGCTGGAGTCAGGAAGACTGACTCGCTGGTTATCCTGTATGCATCCAACAAGCTGGGTGCTCCTGCTTCAAAGCAAACTATTGCTCACTGGATCTGTAACTCGATTCAGCAGGCTCATTCTGCGGCGGGATTGCCGCAGCCGAAATCAGTGAAAGCCCATTCCACAAGGAAAGTGGTCTCTTCTTGGGCGGCTGCCCGAGGGGTCTCGGCATTACAGCTTTGCCGAGCTGCTACTTGGTCGGGTTCAAACACTTTTGCAAAATTCTACAGGTTTGATACCCTGGCTGAGGAGGACCTTGTGTTTGCCCATTCGGTGCTGCAGAGTCATCCGCACTCTCCCGCCCGTTTGGGAGCTTTGGTATAATCCCCATGGTCCTTACGGAGTCCCCAGCATCCACTAGGACGTTAGAGAAAATAAGAATTTACTCAACGGTAATTCTATTTCTCGTAGTCCGTAGTGGATGCTGGGCGCCCGTCCCAAGTGCAGACTTTCTGCAATACGTGTATATAGTTATTGCTTAACAAAGGGTTATGGTTATGTAGCATCGGTTGAGTGATGCTCAGTTGTTGTTCATACTGTTAACTGGGTAAGCTTATCACAAGTTGTACAGTGTGATTGGTGTGGCTGGTATGAGTCTTACCCTGGATTCCAAAATCCTTTCCTTGTAATGTCAGCTCTTCCGGGCACAGTTTCCTTAACTGAGGTCTGGAGGAGGGGAATAGAGGGTGGAGCCAGTGCACACCAGATAGTACTGAATCTTTCTTTAGAGTGCCCAGTCTCCTGCGGAGCCCGTCTATTCCCCATGGTCCTTACGGAGTCCCCAGCATCCACTACGGACTACGAGAAATAGAATTACCGGTGAGTAAATTCTTATTTTTTTCTAAAGATCTGAAGGTTCTTTAGAAAAATGAGCAAGTCAGAGGCATTAAGCGATCTTAGGAAGAATCGTCTTTTTTGCAAGTTAGAAAAGTGCACCTTCGAGGTACCCTCCATCGCCTTTCTCGGTTATGTCATCTCTGGACAGGAGCTACAGATTGATTCAACCAAGGTCCACGTGATTCGTGATTGGACTCTTCCTACCACTCTAAAAGGGATCCAATGATTTCTTGGCTTTGCCAACTTTTACAGAAAATTTATCAAGAATTTCTCCACTATTATCGCCCCAATTACCATGTTAAGCAGGAAAGGAGCAAATCCTTCAATTTGGCCACCTGAGGCTCTGAAAGCCTTCACGTAATTAAAAGAGGCCTTCATGTCCGCTCCAATTCTTCGCCAACCTGATCTCAATCGCCCCTTTCAGGTGGAAGTAGATGCTTCTTCGGTGGTAGTCGGGGCAGTTCTTTCTCAGCTCTTCGAAGATAAGAAAAGTTATCCTTGTGCATATTTTTCTCGAAGATTCTCCCAAGCAGAGCAAAATTATCATATTGGGGAACAAAAACTTTTGGCCATAAAAATAAGATTTTACTTACCGATAAATCTATTTCTCGGAGTCCGTAGTGGATGCTGGGGTTCCTGAAAGGACCATGGGGAATAGCGGCTCCGCAGGAGACAGGGCACAAAAAGTAAAGCTTTTCCAGATCAGGTGGTGTGCACTGGCTCCTCCCCCTATGACCCTCCTCCAGACTCCAGTTAGGTACTGTGCCCGGACGAGCGTACACAATAAGGGAGGATTTTGAATCCCGGGTAAGACTCATACCAGCCACACCAATCACACCGTACAACTTGTGATCTAAACCCAGTTAACAGTATGATAACAGCGGAGCCTCTGAAAGATGGCTTCCTTCAACAATAACCCGAATTAGTTAACAATAACTATGTACAATTATTGCAGATAATCCGCACTTGGGATGGGCGCCCAGCATCCACTACGGACTCCGAGAAATAGATTTATCGGTAAGTAAAATCTTATTTTCTCTATCGTCCTAGTGGATGCTGGGGTTCCTGAAAGGACCATGGGGATTATACCAAAGCTCCCAAACGGGCGGGAGAGTGCGGATGACTCTGCAGCACCGAATGAGAGAACTCCAGGTCCTCCTTAGCCAGAGTATCAAATTTGTAAAATTTTACAAACGTGTTCTCCCCTGACCACGTAGCTGCTCGGCAGAGTTGTAATGCCGAGACCCCTCGGGCAGCCGCCCAAGATGAGCCCACCTTCCTTGTGGAGTGGGCCTTTACAGATTTAGGCTGTGGCAGGCCTGCCACAGAATGTGCAAGTTGGATTGTGCTACAGATCCAACGAGCAATCGTCTGCTTAGACGCAGGAGCACCCATCTTGTTGGGTGCATACAATATAAACAACGAGTCAGATTTTCTGACTCCAGCTGTCCTTGCAATATATATTTTTAATGCTCTGACAACGTCCAGTAACTTGGAGTCCTCCAAGTCACTTGTAGCCGCAGGCACTACAATAGGCTGGTTCAGATGAAATGCTGACACCACCTTAGGGAGAAAATGCGGACGAGTCCGCAGTTCTGCCCTGTCCGAATGGAAAATCAGATATGGGCTTTTGTAAGATAAAGCTGCCAGTTCTGACACTCTCCTGGCCGAAGCCAGGGCTAGAAGCATGGTCACTTTCCATGTGAGATATTTCAAATCCACCTTTTTTAGTGGTTCAAACCAATGAGATTTTAGAAAGTCCAAAACCACATTGAGATCCCACGGTGCCACTGGAGGCACCACAGGAGGCTGTATATGCAGCACTCCCTTAACAAAGGTCTGGACTTCAGGGACTGAAGCCAATTCTTTTTGAAAGAAAATCGACAGGGCCGAAATTTGAACCTTAATAGATCCCAATTTGAGACCCATAGACAATCCTGATTGCAGGAAATGTAGGAATCGACCCAGTTGAAATTCCTCCGTCGGAGCACTCCGATCTTCGCACCACGCAACATATTTTCGCCAAATTCGGTGATAATGTTGCATGGTTACTTCCTTCCTTGCTTTAATCAAAGTAGGAATGACTTCTTCCGGCATGCCTTTTTCCTTTAGGATCCGGCGTTCAACCGCCATGCCGTCAAACGCAGCCGCGGTAAGTCTTGAAAAAGACAGGGACCCTGCTGAAGCAAGTCCCTCCTTAGAGGTAGAGGCCACGGATCTTCCGTGATCATCTCTTGAAGTTCCGGGTACCAAGTCCTTCTTGGCCAATCCGGAACCACTAGTATCGTTCTTACGCCTCTTTGCCGTATAATTCTCAATACTTTTGGTATGAGAGGCAGAGGAGGAAACACATACACCGACTGGTACACCCAAGGCGTTACCAGCGCGTCCACAGCTATTGCCTGCGGATCTCTTGACCTGGCGCAATACCTGTCCAGTTTTTTGTTGAGGCGAGACGCCATCATGTCCACCATTGGTCTTTCCCAACGGGTTACCAGCATGTGGAAGACTTCTGGATGAAGTCCCCACTCTCCCGGGTGAAGATCGTGTCTGCTGAGGAAGTCTGCTTCCCAGTTGTCCACTCCCGGGATGAACACTGCTGACAGTGCTATCACATGATTCTCTGCCCAGCGAAGAATCCTTGCAGCTTCTGCCATTGCACTCCTGCTTCTTGTGCCGCCCTGTCTGTTCACATGGGCGACTGCCGTGATGTTGTCCGACTGGATCAACACCGGTTTTCCTTGAAGCAGAGGTTCTGCCTGGCTTAGAGCATTGTATATTGCTCTTAGTTCCAGAATGTTTATGTGAAGAGACGTTTCCAGGCTCGTCCATACTCCCTGGAAGTTTCTTCCTTGTGTGACTGCTCCCCAGCCTCTCAGGCTGGCGTCCGTGGTCACCAGGATCCAATCCTGTATGCCGAATCTGCGGCCCTCCAATAGATGAGGACTCTGCAACCACCACAGAAGAGACACCCTTGTCCTTGGAGACAGGGTTATCCGTAGGTGCATCTGAAGATGCGACCCTGACCATTTGTCCAACAGATCCCTTTGGAAAATTCTTGCGTGGAATCTGCCAAATGGAATTGCTTCGTAAGAAGCCACCATTTTTCCCAGGACTCTTGTGCATTGATGTACAGACACCTTTCCTGGTTTTAGGAGGTTCCTGACAAGCTCGGATAACTCCTTGGCTTTTTCCTCCGGGAGAAAAACCTTTTTCTGAACCGTGTCCAGAATCATCCCTAGGAACAGCAGACGAGTTGTCGGCATTAACTGGGATTTTGGAATATTCAGAATCCACCCGTGCTGTTTTAGCACTTCTTGAGACAGTGCTAATCCCATCTCTAGCTGTTCTCTGGACCTTGCCCTTATTAGGAGATCGTCCAAGTATGGGATAATTAATATGCCTTTTCTTCGAAGAAGAATCATCATCTCGGCCATTACCTTTGTAAAGACCCGAGGTGCCGTGGACAATCCGAACGGCAGCGTCTGAAACTGATAGTGACAGTTTTGTACAACGAACCTGAGGTACCCCTGGTGTGAGGGGTAAATTGGAACGTGGAGATACGCATCCTTGATGTCCAAGGATACCATAAAGTCCCCCTCTTCCAGGTTCGCTATCACTGCTCTGAGTGACTCCATCTTGAACTTGAACTTCTTTATGTACAGGTTCAAGGACTTCAGATTTAGAATAGGCCTTACCGAGCCATCCGGCTTCGGTACCACAAAAAGAGTGGAATAATACCCCTTCCCTTGTTGTAGAAGAGGTACCTTGACTATCACCTGCTGAGAGTACAGCTTGTGAATGGCTTCCAAAACCGTCTCCCTTTCGGAGGGGGACGTTGGTAAAGCAGACTTCAGGAAACGGCGAGGTGGATCTGTCTCTAATTCCAACCTGTACCCTTGAGATATTATCTGCAGGATCCAGGGATCTACCTGCGAGTGAGCCCACTGCGCGCTGTAATTTTTGAGACGACCCCCCACCGTCCCCGAGTCCGCTTGAGAAGCCCCAGCGTCATGCTGAGGCTTTTGTAGAAGCCGGGGAGGGCTTCTGTTCCTGGGAAGGAGCTGCCTGTTGCTGTCTCTTCCCTCGACCTCTGCCTCGTGGCAGATATGAATAGCCCTTTGCTCTCTTATTTTTAAAGGAACGAAAGGGCTGCGGTTGAAAGGTCGGTGCCTTTTTCTGTTGGGGAGTGACTTGAGGTAGAAAGGTGGATTTCCCGGCTATAGCCGTGGCCACCAAATCTGATAGACCGACTCCAAATAACTCCTCCCCTTTATACTGCAAAACTTCCATATGCCGTTTTGAATCCGCATCGCCTGTCTACTGTCGCGTCCATAAAGCTCTTCTGGCCGAAATGGACATAGCACTTACCCGTGATGCCAGTGTGCAGATATCCCTCTGTGCATCACGCATATAAAGAAATGCATCCTTTATTTGTTCTAACGACAGTAAAATATTGTCCCTGTCCAGGGTATCAATATTTTCAATCAGGGACTCTGACCAAACTACCCCAGCACTGCACATCCAGGCAGTCGCTATAGCTGGTCGTAGTATAACACCTGCATGTGTGTATATACTTTTTTGGATATTTTCCATCCTCCTATCTGATGGATCTTTAAGTGCGGCCGTCTCAGGAGAGGGTAACGCCACTTGTTTAGATAAGCGTGTTAGCGCCTTGTCCACCCTAGGAGGTGTTTCCCAGCGCTCCCTAACCTCTGGCAGGAAAGGGTATAATGCCAATAATTTCTTTGAAATTATCAGCTTTTTATCAGGGGCAACCCACGCTTCATTACACACGTCATTTAATTCTTCTGATTCAGGAAAAACTATAGGTAGTTTTTTCACACCCCACATAATACCCTGTTTAGTGGTACCTGTAGTATCAGCTAAATGTAACGCCTCCTTCATTGCCAAAATCATATAACGTGTGGCCCTACTGGAAAATACGGTTGATTCGTCACCGTCACCACTGGAGTCAGTGCCTGTGTCTGGGTCTGTGTCGACCGACTGAGGCAAAGGGCGTTTCACAGCCCCTGACGGTGTTTGAGTCGCCTGGACAGGCACTAATTGATTGTCCGGCCGTCTCATGTCGTCAAACGACTGCTTTAGCGTGTTGACACTATCCCGTAGTTCCATAAATAAAGGCATCCATTCTGGTGTCGACTCCCTAGGGGGTGACATCCTCATATTTGGCAATTGCTCCGCCTCCACGCCAATATCGTCCTCATACATGTCGACACACACGTACCGACACACAGCAGACACACAGGGAATGCTCCTAACGAAGACAGGACCCACTAGCCCTTTGGGGAGACAGAGGGAGAGTTTGCCAGCACACACCAAAAGCGCTATATATATATCAGGGATAGCCTTATAATAAGTGCTCCCTTATAGCTGCTTTGTTATATCAAAATATCGCCATAAATTTGCCCCCCCTCTCTGTTTTACCCTGTTTCTGTAGTGCAGTGCAGGGGAGAGACTTGGGAGCCGTCCTGACCAGCGGAGCTGTGAGAGGAAATGGCGCCGTGTGCTGAGGAGATAGGCCCCGCCCCTTTTCTGGCGGGCTCGTCTCCCGCTATTTAGAGAAATCAGGCAGGGGTTAAATATCTCCATATAGCCTCTGGGGGCTATATGTGAGGTATTTTTAGCCTTTATATAGGTTACATTTGCCTCCCAGGGCGCCCCCCCCCCAGCGCCCTGCACCCTCAGTGACCGCGTGTGAAGTGTGCTGAGAGGAAAATGGCGCACAGCTGCAGTGCTGTGCGCTACCTTTAGAAGACTGCAGGAGTCTTCAGCCGCCGATTCTGGACCTCTTCTGACTTCAGCATCTGCAAGGGGGCCGGCGGCGCGGCTCCGGTGACCATCCAGGCTGTACCTGTGATCGTCCCTCTGGAGCTTGATGTCCAGTAGCCAAGAAGCCAATCCATCCTGCACGCAGGTGAGTTGACTCCTTCTCCCCTCAGTCCCTCGCTGCAGTGATCCTGTTGCCAGCAGGAATCACTGTAAAATAAAAAACCTAGCTAAACTTTTTCTAAGCAGCTCTTTAGGAGAGCCACCTAGATTGCACCCTTCTCGGCCGGGCACAAAAATCTAACTGGAGTCTGGAGGAGGGTCATAGGGGGAGGAGCCAGTGCACACCACCTGATCTGGAAAAGCTTTACTTTTTGTGCCCTGTCTCCTGCGGAGCCGCTATTCCCCATGGTCCTTTCAGGAACCCCAGCATCCACTAGGACGATAGAGAAATTAGTTTTTGAAGAGTGGCGATATTTATTAGAGGGAGCTCAACACTCTATCTCTGTTATCACGGATCAGAAGAATCTTCTGTACCTCCAGACAGCTCGTTATTTAAACCCATGGCAAGCCAGGTGGGCTCTTTTCTTCTCTCGGTTCTCCTTCAAACTCTCTTACCGCCCAGGAACCTTAAATCGAAGAGCAGATGCACTTTCTCGTTCTTTTCAAACGGATGATTCACTCGACTCCTCTGAGATACAATTTATTCTGAATCCAGCTTCATTTGCTTCAGCTCATACTGTTCCTCTTCCTCCTCTGGGGAGAACTTTTGGTGGCACCAAAACTTTGCAGGAAATTGCTTACGTGGGCTCATTCTTCACCTTTCATGGGTCATGCCGGTGGTCTTAAGACTCTCAAGTTCATTCAACGATTCTACTGGTGGCCTCATCTTAAAACGGATGTCTTAGAATTTGTAGCAGCCTGTTCCAAGTGTGCTCAACATAAAAGTCCACGAACATCTCCTTCGGGTCTTCTTCATCCACTTCCAATACCTCAAAAGCCTTGGACTCACATATCCATGGATTTCATAACCAATTTGCCAGTCTCCAGAGGGCACAACACCATTTGGGTCATTGTGGACTGATTTTCGAAGATGGCTCACTTCATAACCCTAATCGGTTTTCCCTCTGCTCCTGAGCTATCCAAACTGTTTTTCTCAGAGATTTTCCATTTGCATCGTCTCCCACAGGAAATAGTTTCTGATCGGGGTCCTCAATTCATGGCCAAGTTCTGAAAAGCTCTCAGCTCTGTTCTAGGAATCAAGTTGAACTTCTCTTCAGCCTATCATCCCCAGACTGATGGACATACTGAAAAAGTCAACCAAGATCTGGAAACTTTCGTACGGATGTTCATGTCCACTGCTCAGGATGACTGGATGGATTACCTCCCATTTGCTGAGTTTGCACACAATAACCTATATCATTCTTCTACTAATTCCACTCCTTTCTTCATTAACTACAGTTTTCATCCACGAATTCCTTCCTGCGAATCTCTCCCAGCTCTTGAGGTTCCTGCTACTGAATCCGCTCTTTGTCAGTTCACTACTATTTGGGGACAAATTCATAAGGTGCTACTTAAGACTTCCCAGAAATCTACGATATACGCCGATAAGAAACGGTGGGAGATCGTGTTTGGATATCCACCAGAAACCTCAGACTCAAAGTTCCTACCAAAAAGTTCGCTCCAAGATTCATCGGTCCGTATCCTAGTGTTGAATCCTGTTTCTTACAAAGTGAAACTGCCTCCCTATTTGAAAATTCCCAATGCCTTTTCAGTGCATTTGCGCTGTGGGCAAGGCACCATCGGCACACACCTAGTTACGGCTCTGCTTTCACATTTCTCTGCTAAAGCCTCTTGTACTAAATCATTTTCAGGCAGCTCTCCCTAAACCTCCCAAGGTTCAAGCCGCTCAAAATTAGGAATTCGAGGTTCATAAGATTCTTGACTCCCGCAAGAGGTACGGTCATCTCCAGTATCTCATAGATTGGAAAGGATATGGTACGGAGGAAAGATCTTGGGTGGTGAAGAGGATGTTCATGCTTCAAGAATGATTCGTGCCTTTCATGCCAAGAATCCCACTAAGCAGCGTGGGTGTTTGGAGACCACCCTAAAAAGGGGGGTAGTGTCAGCATTCGGAGTCTTACCTGCAGTTCTGCTCCCTGCAGCCTTCCTGTTAGCTGGCTGGTGTGGTTGCGGCAAATAGGAGCTGCGGCAGCGAGGTCCTCCGGTGCATCTGCTGGGCATCTGGAGGCCGGGGGCCGGGTCCTGGGGAGCGGATCATGGCAGCCAGAGGTGTCTGTTTCCAAGTGTCCTGTTGCTGGAGTGCGGCGTCTGGGAAGGCTGAGGCCAGAGTTAGGGGCTGTGTGCTGGTTCCACATGTGTCCTCTGTGCAGGGAGCCGCCATGTTGGAGACCAAGCCAAGCCAATAGGTATCCCAGTTCGCGTCCAGCCAATACGGTGCTGTTTTCCCTTATAAAAAGGGGTTGATGCTTAGCTATGGTGCCAGTGCTGCAAGTTACTTGCTGCTGTTAGGTGCTCAACCTCTGTGCTCCCAGGTAAACCCCTGGTATCCTGGTTCTGTGAAGGCCACCCAGTGGTCAGTTCTGTTATTGCAGTCCTTTGCTTCCAGTCCACCTGCCCTTGTGGTTTAACTGCTGGGTCCTCTATCTGGTAGAGGGTCTCCGTTTGCGGTCAGTGCTCACAGTGATCCTCTCTTCAACATTGTTCTTCAAGTCATCTCGTCATTCAGTGTTTTTCAGCATCGTTTACAAATCACAAGTCATCTCTTCATCCAGTGTATTTCAGCATCATTTACAAATCACAAGTCATCTCCTTGTTCAGTGTTCTTCAGCATTGTTTACAAATCACAACTCATCTCCTCATTCAGTGGAGACTTTGTTCACAAATCAAAAGTTCACAAATCAAAAGTCATCTCTTCATTCAGTGTATTTCAGCATTGTTCACAAATCACAAGTCACTTCTCCATTCAGTATACTTCAGCACTGTCTACAAGTCACGGACTTATCTCCTAGTTGAGGTGTATTATTGAAGTCTCATTAAAACTGAATGAATCTTTCTCCAGTGTATCGTTTTCAGTCATTGCCCTCATTGCTTACCCCTCTTCATCTTCGGGCCAACTCTTCAATCCATGAGTAAGAACTATATTCAACCACCGTGTTTCCTTCCTTTGCCGAAAGCTGCTCCCTCAGTCAATTGTCAGTCGTCAGATCCCCAACTCAAGCCGAGCATGACAATGGGCCAGGTGTTTGTGCCACACACTTGTGTCGCTTAGCTTAGTCACCCAGCGACCTCGGTGCACCTCTTTTTTTTCTTTGCATGATGTGCTCTTTGGGGCCTAGTTTTTAAAACTGCCATCTTGTCTGCCACTGGATTGCCACTCCTAGATGGGCCAGGTGTTTGTGCCGCCCACTTGTGTCACTTAGCTTAGTCATCCAGCGACCTCGGTGCAACCTTTTGGCCTAAAAGCAATATTGTGAGGTGTTCAGAATAGACTGGAAATGAATATTATTGAGGTTAATAATACCGTAGGATCAAAATTACCCCCAAATTCTGTGATTTTATTTTTTTAACGTTTTTTTCAAAAATTATCCAGATCCAAAACCAAAACCTGAAAGGGTGGTTTTAGCAAAACCAATCGAGATCCAAAACACTAGCGGGGATCCAGATCCAAAATCAAAACACAAACAGTGCCCGCCGCACATCTCTAGTTAGAACCAAAACAAAAAAAAACAGCAAAAATGTTCTGGCGCACATCTCTAATCTCATGTGGCAGCTAACAGTAATAATTACTACAGGTTGAGTCTCCCATATCCAAAATGCTTGGGAAGTATTTTGGATATTGGATTTTTTGGTATGTTGGAATATTTGCATACGATAATGAATTTTTGGGGATGGGACACAGGTCTAACCACTAAATGCATTTATATTTCATATACACCTTACACACATACAGTAGCTTAAATGTAATTTTATACAATATTTTTATTAATTGTGTGCATAAAAAAAAAGTTTGTGTACACTGAGCCATAAAAATGGAAAGGTTTAAATTTCTCAGTCGTGTTCAAAAAAATCTGTATTTCGGAGTTTTGGATATCAACCTGTAGTACACTAGCATCTTAGTAACATGTACAAATATGGACAAAAAGAAAGACTATATGTAAGGCAAAGCAAGTCTATTATTTATTACATTTGGCCACTAGTAGGCACTGATGATATTTTAGTTTATATTATAGACAAGTGGACAGAGCAATCTACACGCAGGGACGCCAACAGTTCTGGCAGGCCCTGGTACAAGGAGGGGGCGTGGCAAAATGCAGGAGGCATAGCCAGACACTTTCACCCCCCCAATAAAAAAAAAAGGAGATTCATGGTAAGAACTTACCTTTGTTAAATCTCTTTCTGCGAGGTACACTGGATTCCACAGGGAATAACATCGGGGTGTAGAGTTGGATCTTGATCCGAGGCACCAACAGGCTAAAAGCATTGACTGTTCCCAGGTTTCATAGCGCCGCCTCCTCTATATCCCCGCCTCCATCACTGGAGCTTAGTTTTGTTAACCAGTCCAATGCAGTAGCAGGTAAGAAAGACGACAACAGTTAGTAGCCACATACACTTAGATTCTCAAGACAGGAGAAGGTACCAGCAGCTAATGCCATACAAACCAAAAGAAGCTAAGGGCGTCAGGATGGGCGCCCTGTGGAATCCAGTGTACCTGGCAGAAAGAGATTTGACCCCTCCCCCTTCCAGCACCTGATATACAATTATCTCCAGGTATGATTGAGCAGCTTCCAAAAGGTTAGGACTGCTGTATCAGAGAAGCCGTGAAGTGGCCAGCAGCTAAATGTGTTTGCAAACATTTGTGACTAATTCTCTGAATTTTATTACCAGATAGGTTCAGGGATGGTTACAAGTAATTTTCAGTGTGCGGAAGGGAATTTAGGGATAGGGATTTGCACCCCCCCCCCCCTTTGTCTGTTGTTTGTCTGTGACCCTCCCCCTTCCAGCACCTGAAATAGAATTATCTCCTGGTATGATTGAGCAGCTTCCAAATTGTTTGTCTGCATGTGTGCAAGAGGCATTGAATGGGAGCAGCATTTGGAAAGCATGCTGTTCCTTGTAGTGCCAATGGGAGATCCTGGGGATGGCTCCTGGGTAAGTTAGCTCTCTGTCTGGAAGTGTTTTAGTAATAGCCTTTATCATGAGGCCTACTGTGACAAATGACATGGCCCTATGTGGGAACTGCTATTATGCAGGTTAGGACTGCTGTATCAGAGAAGCCGTGAAGTGGCCAGCAGCTAAACATGTGTTTGCAAACATTTGTGACTAATTCTCTGAATTTTATTACCAGATAGGTTCAGGGATGGTTACAGGTCATTTTCAGTGTGCGGAAGGGAATTTAGGGGTGGGGATTTGCACCCCCCCCTTTGTCTGTTGTTTGTCTGTGACCCCTCCCCCTTCCAGCACCTGATATACAATTATCTCCAGGTATGATTGAGCAGCTTCCAAATTGTCTGCTTGTGTGCAAGAGGCATTGAATGGGAGCAGCATTTGTAAGGCATGCTGTTCCTTGTAGTGCCAATGGGAGATCCTGGGGGTGGCTCCTGGGTAAGTTAGCTCTCTGTCTGGAAGTGTTTTAGTAATAGCCTTTATCATGAGGCCTACTGTAACAAATTACATGGCCCTATGTGGGCACTGTTATTATGTAGGTTAAGACTGCTGTATCAGAGAAGCCGTGAAGTGGCCAGCAGCTAAACATGTGTTTGCAAACATTTGTGACTAATTCTCTGAATTTTATTACCACATAGGTTCAGGGATGGTTACAGGTAATTTTCAGTGTGCAAAAGGGAATTTAGGGGTGGGGATTTGCACCCCCCCCCTTTGTCTGTTGTTTGTCTGTGACCCCTCCCCCTTCCAGCACCTGATATACAATTATCTCCAGGTATGATTGAGCAGCTTCCAAATTGTCTGTCAGAAAGAGATTTAACAAAGGTAATGTCACAACCGAGGGCCTGAGCTGACGGGAGGCAGCCTCAGTTGTAGGGGCTGAGATGTAACGGAACCTGGGAGGTTGTATCAGACCCCTAGACATGTAAGTAACATGTAGAATAACTGCCCGAAGGCGTGACCACGACAACCAGGATAAAAGTCAATGATGTTTATTATGACAAACTCCGTAACACAGCAGCAGTAAAGGAAACATAAAAGTCAACAGAGGATAAATACAATTCCTGGGTACTACAGGGTGGCAAGGGCCACAGGCACTGGTAGAGTGAGACAGTTCTTATAATCTTCTAGTTGGAAAGTCCTTACCAGACCTGACTGTAGCAATGGAGAGAACCCAGGATCGTACCAGCTGGTGTTCCAGGAAAGGCTGGGTTGCTGAAGATAAAACGGCTGCTGTGGATACTGGCTGGAACCAGACTGTTGTTGGTACGGAGTGGATACTGGCTGGAACCAGTTAAATAATAAACGAACTTGAGAGCGATGAAATAATAATGAAGTTTGGAGTTTAAGAGCGGTGAAATAATAATACCGGTGGAGAGTGGTAAATTGCAGAAAGGACACCGGCCCTTTAAGAGAAGCTGTACACTGCTGGAAGCTGGGCTGGAAGCAGGTGATTGATGAAGTTTGGAGTTTGAGAGCGGTGAAATAATAATACCGGTGGAGAGTGGTAAACTGCAGAAAGGACACCGGCCCTTTAAGAGAAGCTGTACACTGCTGGAAGCTGGGCTGGAAGCAGGTGATTGTTGTAACTGGAAACAGGTGAGTCCAGAATGGATCGGAGAGTCAGGCTACACCGCAGATGGAATGCTGGTGCGGGTCTCTATAGCAGAAGTCTGGAGACAGGAGCTGGAACCTGGAAGACAACCACAGGAGAGAGACAAACTGGAACTAGGTTAGACAACCAAAGCACTGACGCCTTCCTTGCTCAGGCACAGCTTACTTATACCTGCAGCAAGGAAGGGGTTGGCTAGGCAATTATGCAAATCAACAATACAGACAGCAGATTGGTGGAAATGCTCAGATGACAAAATCCAAGATGGCTGCGCCCATGCAGACACTTGGAGGGAAGTTTGGTTTGTAATCCATGTGAGAATTGAAACAGTAATGGCGACGCCGGCCACAGGAGACAGGAGACGCCAGACTGACAAGCGCACATTTAACCACGCGGGCACAGCGGAGGCCGCGGCTGATGAAATCACCACTCTGACATTCTGCATGTGGAAACTCAGGAACAGCGGGATCCGGTCCTGGAACGCTGAGCCAGCCTTAGGAGGCATCTGAAGGGTAAGTAATGGCGTCCAGATACCCGGATCGTGACAGCACCCCCCCCTTTAGGAGTGGCCCCAGGACACTTCTTAGGCTTTAAAGGAAACTTTGCGTGGAAATTTCGGACCAAGGCAGGAGCATGGACGTCTGAGGCATTGGTCCAAGAGCGTTCTTCAGGACCATAGCCCTTCCAGTCAATGAGGTATTGTAACTGACCGTAACGGAAACGTGAGTCCAAAATCTTGGCCACCTCGTACTCGACTCCCCGTTGAGTCTGAACTTTGGGAGCTGGAGGAAGTGCGGAATGAAACCGATTCAGGATCAGCGGTTTCAACAAAGAAACATGAAATGTCCTGGGTATTTTCAAGAAGGATGGTAACTGTAACCTGTAGGCAACAGGATTGATGACTTGTTCAATCTTGAAGGGTCCGATGTAGCGAGGTGCAAATTTCAAGCTGGGAACTCTCAACCTCAAATTCTTCGTGGACAGCCACACACGATCACCCACCTTGAGAGCAGGAACCGCTCTACGCTTTCTATCGGCAAACTTCTTATACCTGAATGAGGCTTTAAGCAGGGCTGCGCGGACGTTCCTCCAGTTATTTGAAAACTGACGCAAGGTGACATCCACTGCTGGAACAGAAGTTGCGGGAAGCGGTTGGAATTCTGGGACTTTAGGGTGGAATCCATAATTAATGAAGAATGGTGTAGAAGAAGATGAGGACTGGTATTGATTGTTGTGGCTGAACTCGGCCCAAGGAAGGAGTTGAACCCAGTCATCTTGAGAGGAAGACACATATATACGGAGGAAGGCCTCCAAGTCCTGATTCACCCTCTCGGTTTGACCATTGGTCTGAGGATGGTAAGCCGTGGAAAACTTTAACTTGACTTGGAGGGCTTGACACAAACTTCGCCAAAATTTGGCTACAAATTGTACTCCACGATCCGAGATGATCTCTTCAGGAAGACCGTGAAGTCGGAAGATCTCTTGTATAAACACTTGAGCCAACTTGGAAGCTGACGGAAGACCGGTGAGAGGGATGAAATGTGCCATCTTGGTGAACCGGTCAACTACCACCCAGATGGTATTAAACTTGTTGCAGATAGGTAGATCGGAAACAAAGTCCATCGACAAATGGGTCCAAGGTCGACGGGGAACAGATAATGGAACCAGTTGCCCCGCAGGCGACTGGCGGGAGACTTTGTGTTGGGCACACTTTGGGCAGGAGGCAATAAATTCCATAACGTCCTTCTTCAGAGTTGGCCACCAGTAGGACCTAGAAATAAATTCAAGGGTTTTCTGAATGCCTGTATGTCCAGCAAAACGGGAAGCATGGGCCCAATGCATGAGCTTCTTCCTTAGAACTGGCTTAACAAAACTTTTCCCTGGTGGAGGCGTAGAGTCCATCCCTACCGTGGAGAATGCCAACGGATTAATAATAGGATGCTTGTCTGCAGACTCGGACTCATTTTCTTGCTCCCATGAGCGGGAAAGGGCATCGGCCTTACGATTCTGAGAACCCGGACAGAACTGGAGTTTAAAGTCGAACCTAGAGAAGAAAAGTGCCCATCTGGCCTGACGAGGATTCAGACATTGTGCGCCTTTGAGATATAAAAGATTTTTGTGGTCGGTAAGAATGGTGATTGAGTGGGAAGCTCCCTCCAACAGGTATCTCCACTCCTCCAGAGCGAGCTTGATGGCTAGCAACTCCTGATCGCCAATGGCATAGTTGCGCTCAGCTGGGGAGAACTTCCGGGAGAAGAAACTGCAAGGATGTAGATGTCCATCTTTGGCCCTCTGGGATAACACTGCTCCTACTCCAACGGAGGAGGCATCTACCTCTAAGATAAAAGGAGAGTCGGTGTCGGGCTGTTTCAGAACTGGTGCAGAGATGAACCGTTGCTTCAGAAGGTGAAAGGCCTGTGTAGCTTCCTCGGACCACTTGGACGGATTAGCACCTTTCTTGGTTAATGCAGTGATAGGCGCCACAATGGTGGAAAAGTCTCGTATAAATTTTCTATAATAATTGGCGAACCCTAAGAACCTCTGGACCCCTTTGAGGCTTAAGGGTATAGGCCAATTCTGGATTGCTTGGAGTTTCTCAGGATCCATCTCTAGTCCGGAACCGGACACAATGTAACCTAGAAACGGAATGGTTTTAACTTCGAACACACACTTCTCCAATTTACAATAGAGGTGATTGACACGGAGACGGGAAAGAACCTCTTTTACCCAGAAACGATGATCTTTGAGATTATTAGCAAAGATGAGGATGTCGTCTAGATAAACCACGACATGGCGGTACAAGATGTCCCTAAAAAATCTCATTCACGAAGTGCTGGAAGACTGCTGGAGCATTGCTCAATCCGAAGGGCATGACGAGGTACTCATAATGTCCGTCACGGGTGTTAAAGGCGGTCTTCCACTCGTCACCCTCACGGATTCGGATGAGATTGTAGGCACCCCTCAAGTCCAGCTTTGTGAAAATAGTTGCACCACTAACTCTATCAAAGAGCTCGGTAATCAGGGGTAAAGGGTATCGGTTCTTGACGGTAATGTCGTTCAGACCTCTGTAGTCGATGCACGGACGCAGACCACCGTCTTTCTTCTTAACGAAGAAGAAGCCTGCGCCGGCTGGAGAAGAAGATGGTCGGATGAAACCCTTCGCCAGGTTCTCTTTGATGTACTCTTCCATGGAGTGTGTCTCAGGCAGAGACAACGGATAAGTTCGGCCTCGCGGTGGAACCTTCCCTGGAATGAGGTCGATTGGGCAGTCCCATTCTCTATGAGGAGGAAGGATATCAGCAGAGGTTTTACTGAACACGTCCGTGAAGTCTTGATATGGAGGAGGCGGAACATCAGATGACCTGGGGAAGGAAGAGCAAACAGGAAGAACTTTGGCTAAACAGGTCTCAGCACAGGAGGGACCCCATGCCAGTATTTGCGTAGTCGTCCAGTCAATTGATGGGTTGTGGAGACGGAGCCATGGAAGGCCTAAAACCACTGGATGTGTGGCTCTTGGAATCACTAAAAAAGAAATATACTCAGAATGAAGAACTCCCACTCTCAGACGAACTGGAAGAGTCCTTAAGGAAATGACTGCGTCAAAAATCTTGCTGCCATCCACGGCAGTCAAAGAGATGGACGAGGACAGTCTCTCGGTGGGTAGGGACCACCGTTTAACATAAGCTTCGGTTATGAAATTCCCAGCTGCTCCGGAATCAAGGAGGGCAATGACGTTCCTGTAACGTTGAGCAATTTGGAGCGACACTGGGAGGTTACAGTCATGAGGAGATGGAGAGGAGATCATTACTCCTAGCCGGCCCTCTCCTTGGCGAGCTAGGATCTGGAGTTTCCCGGACGTTTGGGACAGGCATTGATAGTGTGCGACGGAGCTGCACAGTAGAGACAGAGAGACTCAGAGAGACGTCTTCGGCGCTCAGCGGGAGATAGACGAGAACGACTAATTTGCATAGGCTCATCCTTGGATGGAGATGGTTGACGAGGAGGAGGAGCAGAAGATTTAGGAGTAGATGATCTTCCTCGCTCAGTTGCTCTCTCTCTGAAACGTAGATCAACCTTCGTGCAAAGAGAAATTAGCTCATCCAACTTAGAGGGCAAGTCTCTGGTAGCTAACTCATCCTTGATGCGTTCTGATAAGCCATGCCAGAATGCAGCATACAGGGCCTCGTCGTTCCATGCCAGTTCGGATGCCAGGATTTTAAACTGTATAAGATACTGTCCCACAGTACGTGTTCCCTGGCGTAAACGGAGAATCTCAGATGAAGCAGATGTTATCCGGCCTGGCTCGTCGAAGATGCGCCTGAATGTAGCTACAAAGTCAGTATAGGAGGATAGCAGGGGATCAGACTTCTCCCATAAAGGTGATGCCCAGTCAAGGGCTGAGCCACTGAGAAGGGAGATGATATAGGCAATTTTGGTACGGTCACTGAAGAAATTGCCAGGTAGAAGCTCAAAGTGGATTTCACATTGATTGAGAAATCCCCTGCAGAACCTTGGAGATCCATCAAATTTTGCTGGCGTTGGAAGATGAAGATGTGGACTGGAAATGGGTAAGGTGGGTGGGGTTACAGCTGGTGTCACTGTAGTGGACGCACCGGACGTGCCAGGTCCACGGAGGGTCGTTTGAATCCCATCCAGCCGTGTAGAGAGATCCTGGAGACAGCGGATGATGTGGCCCTGTGCAGCCTCCCGATGTTCAAGTCGGGCTGCCAGTTCTTGCATTGGCCTGGCCGCTTGATCCTGGTCTCCGGCTGGATTCATTAGGTCAGTGCTTACTGTCACAACTGAGGGCCTGAGCTGACGGGAGGCAGCCTCAGTTGTAGGGGCTGAGATGTAACGGAACCTGGGAGGTTGTATCAGACCCCTAGACATGTAAGTAACATGTAGAATAACTGCCCGAAGGCGTGACCACGACAACCAGGATAAAAGTCAATGATGTTTATTATGACAAACTCCGTAACACAGCAGCAGTAAAGGAAACATAAAAGTCAACAGAGGATAAATACAATTCCTGGGTACTACAGGGTGGCAAGGGCCACAGGCACTGGTAGAGTGAGACAGTTATTATAATCTTCTAGTTGGAAAGTCCTTACCAGACCTGACTGTAGCAATGGAGAGAACCCAGGATCGTACCAGCTGGTGTTCCAGGAAAGGCTGGGTTGCTGAAGATAAAACGGCTGCTGTGGATACTGGCTGGAACCAGACTGTTGTTGGTACGGAGTGGATACTGGCTGGAACCAGTTAAATAATAAACGAACTTGAGAGCGATGAAATAATAATGAAGTTTGGAGTTTAAGAGCGGTGAAATAATAATACCGGTGGAGAGTGGTAAACTGCAGAAAGGACACCGGCCCTTTAAGAGAAGCTGTACACTGCTGGAAGCTGGGCTGGAAGCAGGTGATTGATGAAGTTTGGAGTTTGAGAGCGGTGAAATAATAATACCGGTGGAGAGTGGTAAACTGCAGAAAGGACACCGGCCCTTTAAGAGAAGCTGTACACTGCTGGAAGCTGGGCTGGAAGCAGGTGATTGTTGTAACTGGAAACAGGTGAGTCCAGAATGGATC